>NC_029788.2:120901360-120903060 GCF_000816755.2 Arachis ipaensis
GGGATTAAATTTAAAAAAATTTTTTAGAGATCTAATTAAAAAATATAAAAATTTAATAAAATTATAAGAATTTGTAGTATAATTAAACCTAAAAATAACCATATTTTACATTGATTAAGGTAAATAATCATTCAAAACAATAAAAGTGATTGCACAGTGTAAAACGCACAACGCACGAGTCCATCCAAATTAAATCTTATAATAAATTGCTAGTGAGTATAACCAACTGTACCTGCGTTGACTCGGGTATTCATTGCTTCGTGTCTCCTTCATTATTCCCACATAGCAGCGTACACCTCACTTTCCTTTCTCTCTTCCACACAACTTTATCTTAAGCGATCTCGTTAACTTTCTGATTCAGTCTTCAACCACACACAATTTTTGGATCTTCTGCTGCACATACAATTCAGATCTTGAAGCTTCTAACATATGGCATCCGGGTCCTCTTTTGGTTCAATTCCACTGCCAACAAGAGCATGCACCTATCACGTGTTTTTGAGTTTCAGGAGTGAAGACACTGGAAAATTCACTATCCATCTCTATAACACCCTCAACAGAAAGGGAATCACAACCTACAGAGATGATAACAAACTTCGCAAAGACGATGTTATTTCAGATGAACTCCTGAAAGCAATTGAACAATCGATGTTTGCAGTCATTGTTTTCTCACCAGACTACGCTTCCTCCAGTCAGTGCTTGGATGAGCTCCAAAAGATCTTGGAGTGCAACAACAAACTGGGGCTACATATCCGGACAGTGTACTACGGTGTGGAGCCTAGTGATGTGAGGCACCAAAGAGGAACCTTTGAGAAAGCTTTCAAAAAACACGAAGAGAGACATGACCGTGAGAAGGTCAAAAGATGGAGAGATGCGCTAACACAAGTTGCTGCTCTTAAAGGTTGGACCTCCAAAAATCAGTAAGCTAACTAATCATTAACTGATTACTCTTGTTATTACTACAATTTATCTGCTATACATGTTCAAACTTTTAGATCCATATCCATCTAAACAAAACTGCAATCATTATAGATTCCATTTTTAACAAATAACATAGATCTGCTTGTTAAAATTGCTCCGCTAAATGGCATAATTAAAATGTTTCACTAAAAAAAATTTAAGATCGATAAGACATATTATTACTCTTAACATTATATAATAGTATTATTATTTTGTAATACTACATTTTAAATATTTTTCTAAAGCAAATAGAATGCAATATTTAAGCAACGATGGTAACAGTATACTAAAAATTAGCCATAATGTTTAAATTTTTTTCTATATACATATCAATTTTTAATTGAAAAGTAAAATTAAATAGTAACAAATTATATTCTGGTTCCTATGATTTGTTTTGCAAAATAGATTTAAACCATATCTACGGATCTACCCTACATTCATAATTTTCGTTCTTAGAAAAAATTTATTGTCAAATAATTAGCTTTTTATTTTTTTCATTCAGTTAGACAAATCAATCTTTAATAGATGTTTTTTTTTTTGAAAAAATAAATATTTGAATTAGAGTTTATAGTAATACATGGAATAATTTCTTTTCTTCTTCAACGTGGATACAATCACACTACGAACGAATTACTATAAAATTGAGTTTAAATATAATAATGAAATAATAATTATGGTTATTTTCGTCTACCACATTTTTCTTTCTTGAATTACATATTAAATAAAGATCTCATAATAAAATA
>NC_029788.2:120903116-120903489 GCF_000816755.2 Arachis ipaensis
ACAGCGTAATCATCCAAATTAATTCCAAAAAAATATTTTTTAAAAAAAAAATTTAACTATCAAATTAGTCACTAATTTTATATTTTATTAGACATTAATTCTTGTATTAAATTTTAGTTAAAAAGTTAAACAAAACAATACATATCGTTATTTAATAACAAACATTATGATTTCTAAAATTTTTTAAAATTCTAAGATTAGTTTTTTACTTTTTTCATAGAGACAAATAATGTTTTGTGAAAATTGATTTGTCTATCAAAACAAAAATTGAATACTAATTTAATAATTAAAATTTGTTTAAAATTAAAATCTATTATTAAAAAATTTTTAAGAACTAATTATATTTTGGAGTTTTTCTCAAAAATATATATTG
>NC_029788.2:120903665-120904923 GCF_000816755.2 Arachis ipaensis
TTGCTAGACTTACAAAGAAATTCTCTTTTTCTGAACAGGGACGAAGCAGGACTTGTGAAAAATATTGCTCAACATATATTTGAAATATTGATTTCTAAGTTGCCATCTTCAATGAAGAATTTTGTGGGGATTAATTCAAGAGTGGAACAAGTGATTACTCTAATTGGCCTTGGATTGAATGATGTTCGCTTTATAGGCATATGGGGAATGGGTGGCATGGGTAAGACCACTATTGCTAGAGCAGTCTTTGAAACCATTCGATATAATTTTGAAGTTACTTGCTTTCTTGCCGACGTTAGGGAGCAATGCGAGAAAAAAGATATTACTGACATACAAAAGGAACTTCTTAAACAAATGAATATAAGTTCAAATGCTGTTCATAATAAGTATGATGGGAGGACAATAATTCAAAACTCTTTACGTCTCAAAAAGGTACTTCTTGTTCTTGATGATGTAAATCATGAAAAACAATTAAAGGATTTGGCTGGGGAGCAAGATTGGTTTGGTCCTGGAAGCAGAATAATAATTACAACTAGAGACTTAATGGTGCTAAAGGAAGAGGTGCATAAAACTTATAACGTTGAAGGGTTAATGGAAAGTGAAGCCCTTAACCTCTTTTCTTTAGAAGCTTTTAACCTGCCAAAACCTTCAGAAGAGTTTTTGGAGTTGTCCAAAGAAGTGGTCAAATACAGCGGTGGTCTCCCATTGGCACTTAAAGTATTGGGTTCCTATCTTAATGGTAGAGGTATTGAGGTTTGGCATAGTGCTATTGAAAAAATAAAGCATTTTTCACATTCTGAAATTATTGATGTATTGAAAATAAGCTATGATGGTTTAGATGATATGGAAAAAGATATTTTTCTAGATATTGCTTGTTTCTTTAAAGGATATCAGATAGGTGATGTAACAAGGAAATTAAAAGGATGTGGTTATCAGGTTGAAATTGGTCTTGATATTTTGATTAACAAATCATTGGTCACTATAAATAAATATGATCAATTGGTGATGCATGATCTGGTTGAAGAAATGGGCAAACAAATTGTAATTCAAGAATCTCCAAATGATCCTAGTAAGCGTAGCAGATTGTGGTGTTACGAGGATCTTAATTCTGTACTTGCTCAAAAGAGGGTATGTATCGTTTTTTCTCAACTATAGAATGCACAAAATAGAATGCACAAAATGGTGTTAATTTAGCCAAATGTGGAATTAAATTAAAATACAGAATAAATGCATAAAATATTTTTGTTTGCTTTGATTT
>NC_029788.2:120904945-120917785 GCF_000816755.2 Arachis ipaensis
CTACACTCAAGTTATGAGGAGCATTTGAGATTTGAAGCCTTCTCCAAACTAAAGCTGTCAAAACTTCTCATATTATGTGGTGTGGAAGTGGAAGTGGAACCTCCATCCGACCTTCCTTGCCTTCCTAGCACATTAAAAGTTCTGCACTGGTGGAGATGTCCTTTGAAAACACTACCCCTTGCAGAAACAGAACATGAATTTGCTGAAATTGAACTACGATTTAGCAGAATTGAGGAACTTTGGCTTGGGAAAAAGGTAAAGACCCTTTCTTTAAGCGCTCTATTAAATTTAATCATACTGACCTGACCCTTTTATCTAAGATTAGTATTCCTTTTAAATATTTTCCTTTTTTTTTTTTGACCAGTTTCTTGGAAACCTGAAATACTTGAATTTGAGTCATTCATGGTATTTAAAGGAAACACCTGACTTTTCTGGGACTCCTATTCTTGAAACACTTATTCTTGGTGACTGTCCAGACCTCAGAGAGGTTCATCCATCCCTTGTACTACATGAGAATCTTGTTCTGTTGGACTTAAGCAAGTGTATAAGTCTTAAAACTTTTCCGGGAATACTGTATATGACATCCCTCAAGGAGTTAATTCTAAAGGACTGCCGGAGTTTTGAAAATAGACCAGAATTCGGGGAGTGCATGAAACAGTTATCCAGGCTATGTTTAGAGGGAACGGCTGTGAGGGAATTGCCTTCCTCACTTTTTCGCCTTCCCATCACTATCAATAAGAGAAAGTCTAGGGAGCCAGCACTTTTATTAAATTCTGGCCAGCACTTAGCCAGTAAAAGAAAAATAAGTAGTTCTCTATCATTAGATGAAATCTCGCACCATTAAAAACACTATTGATGGCTAATTGATGGCTACGAATCATACAATCTGCTGGCCTCCTAACACTCTTCCTATTAATAATTGACTGGACCTCCCAAGAATATGTAGGAAGGAACTCTGTCACTAAATTCATGCTTCCACATTTTGTCTCCTAGACATCTCAACTTTCACTATGGATTTTATATGACTTGTTTCCTGGCTTGTTGATCAGATTACTGTATGTTTAGAAACTTACTAGTATTATATTTCAGATAAAATAATTTTTTATCATGTCATATTGTATCATATTTCATATCATTCTTTTGTTCAACAAAAGTGAATCCCAGAGCCAAGATCAAGACGTAAGAAAAGTATTTTCATATCAATTTTCTGAAAACAATTACGACAAGATCATCTTTACAGATACATAAATGCTTACTTTATATATTTTCCTCAAATCAAACATATAGCATACCAAATTACCAATTGATAGATTGTTAACAGTTAACTCTAACCAATACAGAAAGATCCAAACATAGAATAAATTACCCACTTGTGAGGAAGCATTTGTGGCAGCTTCAACTTCAAGCAAGGACAGGTACATATGACCAAGAATCAATCACCTAACGTGCCACCGAACTCAATATTTCAACACTACCATGTCGAGTGTCCTCAACTAATAGTTCAATGCAATCAAGGCAAAATTCATTGATAAAGTAGTCATCAACTGAACAGAGAATGTAAAGGTAAGAACCTGGATACCGCACAAATTCAGCTGCGTCATTTAGCATCCTCTTGGTGATGAGTCCTTTGCCATTGCGCACCACCAAAGACCGTTTACATGCAGGAAAGTTAATAGATGTTCTTTGCCATGGTCTTCTCGAATAAGCATAGATTTCACTATCCTAATTATTAGAATTTTAAAATTAGAAATAAAAGGAAATTAGATTGAATTGGCTTATATTAGAATTGACTTCCTATATTTTTTTTTTATTTTTGATGGTTTTCAGTGGCTAAGAGAAGGGGGTTGAATCTTAGGCCTTTTTTGTTTCAATTACACTTTTTGGTCTTTGAGGAGACTTTTTTTTATTTTTGTCTCGTCCTTAGCCACGAGACTTTTATTTTTTGTTTCGTCACTTGGCACGAGATATTTTTGGTTTTAGCTCCTGTGCAGCAGAAACAGAAATGGAGTAGAAGAGAGAGAAAACTACACTCAGATATATCCTGGTTCAGCTGCTAAGTGCAGTGCAGCCTACATCCAGTCTCCATCACAACAATGATGGAATTTCACTATAATCTTCCTGATTACAGACTGTAAAGTGCTAACCCAACTTACAAGGGGATTCCCACAGAATCATGAAACACAACATAGATGAACAAAGGAATTCTAAGACATCTATGGCTTTTTCTTTTAATTTTGCACTCTCTGCCTTTTTTCGCTCTATGGCTTTTTCTTACAAACCTCACTGTTTGCCTTTTTCCATGAGACTCAAGACATGACAAAATTAAACAGAAAAATACAAAACAGAATACATTGAAGGAGAAGAAAATCTGTAAGTTTAGGTAGCTCTGAGACTTTTGTGCCTTGCACTCTCAATGCTTACTTCTAACTCCTTGCTTCAAACTATGGCTGTTCACCCTTTTTATAGAAGAGTGAAGCCTCCACAGTTGAAACCAAAACAAACCAAGCTTAACTTCTTTTCCTTTACTTGTAACCGGTTCGGCCAGAAAGAGAGAAGAGGTAACCCATGCAAAAACCAACATGCAAATACCTCTAGTCCTTCCTTGGTCATCACTCTTCATCAATCTGAGCGCTCCATCCTTGGCTTGCTCTCCAAGATGGATTTCTGGCCTTTGATGCTTCATGATGATGATGGCTTCATCTGCTCCAATCTCTGCCTCTTCCATCACTTCGCCACTCTAGCTACTTCCTGTGGTGGTTGAGTAGAATCAGAGACAAGCCATGCCTCCAAGAATCTTCTCCATGCTGGCCGAATCTCCTTCTACCATTTTTGGTATGAAGAAGCCAAGATCTCATCACCATATCTTATCATTCATGGTTGAAGATCTTAGCCACTACATTTTTTATGTTTTCTTGCCATTATCATGATGGTCTTTAGACTTGCTTTTCCTTCCTTTTGGTAGCTTAATGTAGCTTCCATGGTTTTCTGGTTAATGACCGAAGAGAAGAAAGAGATGAGAGAGAAGAAACATTCTTGGAAGAAAAGCAATTTAATGAAATAAACAAAATTAATTGAGAAAAGGTTGCTTTTACTTCCTTAGGTGGAGTAGCGTGAAGCATAATGATTTCCATCAAATCAAAGTCAAATTCTCTCTCATGTTCCCAATGCTAACAAATTAAATTTGAAATCCATTCAAAGAAAGAAATGGAATCCGTTGGAAAGCTTAAGGCAAATGGTAACATTTACTTTTCTGATGAATTTTTGGATCAAGCATTGGATCACTTAGCAAAATCTTGGGCTTGTAACAATAACAAAATTAATTTGGCCCATAATCATAACTAGCTTCAGCCACAATTGATTTGGACATTTTTGTTTCAAAGCTGAGCTAATATTAACACTTTGGGGTTGTCAATTTATATTGTTTCGGCCCAAAATTAATTCAGCCATACTCATTATATATTTTTTGCATTAAATCAAGGCTGAATATTTTTTATACAATTGGGTTTGCACCAGAATTTTATTTTCGGCCCAATTAATAAAACCTGCAACAAAATTATTAATTAACATATGTTAAATAAAAATTAAATTAATAATTTTGTATTTTATTATTTTAATAATGTTTGTTCATCATCAAAATTAAAATAGAGTTTTCCAAACTCATCAATCTCCCCCTTGATGACAAACATTATTAAAATTGAAATGGAGAAAAATTTAAAGATTGAGTAAAGAATACTCCTTTTGAATATGAATTTCTCCCCCTTTCTAAATGTCACATGGCTCCCCCTTAATGTATGCTTATTTTACCAAGGGAAGCACTAAACTGTAACATTTTAATCAAGCCTCAAACAACAATGTTATTTAGCATATTCATTACATGATGCTAAATGCTTGATTTATGAGCAGAATTGAATGATATACAAAACTCATTTGTTATCAATAAATTGATTTTCTGCTCAAACAATTCAACCAAAATTCTTTTGAAAAAAAAATTTTCCATTCAAAGCAAAGCAACATACTTATGGTGAGAAAATATCTTCAATCAAGGCATGATCACAGCAACTTTCAACAATTATTTTCATACTTAATGCTTAAAGAAACTGCCAAAAAAAAAGAGTATTTATCAAGTCTATTTACAAGAAAACCAAACAGGCAGTCATATATTCAAAACAGATCACAATTATAATCAAAACAGAGGCATTAATCAAGCATCAAGTGAATTATTCTGTCAAGGGTGATCATGAATTCTCAAGAGAGAATTTCATCCCCTGAATTTCAGTTTCAATTTTAGCACTTTCTCCCCCTTTTGTCATCAAAGGGGCACCTGCAAACAGATTTGAGATAACAAACAAAATATCCAAAATATAATCAAACAAAACAGAGTATCACAGGGTATCTCAGAGTTATAAGAGTATCCAACCCAACAAAAGTTCAAAAAGAACCGAATAGCACCAGAATTCAGAAAACACGAGTCAACCGAGAAATTGTACTCCTGATTCAGAGTCAGCATTCTTGTTACCAGTCCCATCTCATTTTCCTTTGGTGCTTGAAACTCCTTTTCCTTTTATAAATGAAACCTTATTCTCAATAGCTTCATTTGTTAGATTAACTTCAAAATATTCAAAGATGCTGGTGAGAAACATGCCATATGGAAGACTATCCCTTTTTGTATTCTTTACAGATTCCCACATATGCCTTATCATAAGATATGCAAAGGAAATTTGAGAGGAAGTAACAAGAGCAAAAAGGACAAGAAAGTCAGAGGCTGTTACCCGGAGGCGTGAACCACTTTGTGGTAGGAGAACATGAGATATGAGTTTGTAGAGGAGAATTGTCTTATCTGGACCGAGCTCCTTGAGAGTTGGATTTGAGCCATCCATTCTAGAGAGACTTTCGCAGGTTTGATTTAAAGCCATCTGGTAAGTGATCCCAACCTGTAAATCCCATTTCTTGGACATGTAAACCCTTGGTCCCTTTTCTTTGTAGTCCAGAGCCATCCCAAGGCTTGCATTATCAAGGATTATGTGAGCTCCCTTCACATAGGAGTGAATGACGCCATCCATTAGTCGCATGTTGGCATAGAACTCGCGGACCAAAACGGGATAAACCGGTTTTTGGATATGAAGCAGTGGTGTCCATTGAAGATTATCAAACAGAGAAGAAAAGTTCATTCTTTTGGCTGCAAGTGAGTCCAGGTTCACTAAGTGTGTGGCACATAAGCGACGCTTCTCCAATACTTCCTTGTGGAGCTCATAAGAGGCACATGAATTGAATCTTACTGGATCAAAATGTGAATGAGGCCTGTTGAACTTATTTTTGAAATCCAATGATTCCAAGTTGGCCGGTTCCCTTATGTTGTGTAACACGAAGCTTTTCTTCTTTTGTGAGCTTTGGCCATGGGTTGTCTTCTTCGGTGGTGAGGGAGGAGGTGAGGTGTAAGAGTCCTCTTCTTCTTCTTCCATTATTGGTTCCTTGTTCTTTTCGGTTTTTCTTCTTCTTGAAGTTTTCTGGGCTATCACCTTCCTTTGCATGGTTGTGGTTTGTTTCGATGGAGGTGATTGGGATGAAGAGTATGAAGAATGTATATGAATATGTGTGTTGGTTTGAAGAGTGGTGAGGGGAGGGAGGTAATGCACAAGTTGGGCGGTTATTGACCAAGGTGGTTTCCTTTTATTTGAATTAGACTGAAAAGTTGTTGCCTAGAATCAAGGGATTAGGTAGAAGAAAATATTTGTTTTGACATTATACCTCTTTCAACTAGATATGATAAGACAACTAAGAGATTTTTGATTTTCAAAAAGGTGAGGAACTAACAAAACGGTCAGAGTGGGGTCAAAGAGATTTAGTGGGGCCCATAGAAATTTATTTCTGCGCAGTCTCCCCCTTAATCACAGCTCTCCCAGCATGCATTTATTTTTATCTCGTCCATTCCTACGAGACAAAACTGAACAGAGTCAGAATTTCATAAATTTTCAACAGAGCTTAAATCAAACATTCCCAAGCTTTTTCTTAACAAACAGAATCTGTCTTCACAGAGGGATTTTGTAAAAATATCAGCAAGTTGTTCTTCAGATTTTACAAATTGAATATCAATAGTACCCTTTTGCACATGTTCTTTAATAAAATGATATTTGATCTCAATGTGCTTAGTTCTTGAGTGCAAAACAGGATTTTTTGAAATATTTATAGCACTCATGTTATCACAAAATAAGGGTATACTATTGATCTTTAATTTGTAATCTTCCAATTGTGTTTTTAACCAAATTAATTGTGAACAACAAGCAGATGCGGATATATATTCAGCTTCAGCTGTGGATAGAGCCACTGTGGCTTGTTTTTTACTTGACCACATGTTGAGTGAGCTTCCAAGGAAGCAACACATGCCGGAGGTGCTCCTTCTATCCACTCTATCTCCCGCATAATTTGCATCACAAAACCCTACTGTACAAAAATCATCAGATTTAGGATACCATAAACCATACTCACTAGTTCCCTTAATGTATCTAATGATGCGTTTAACGGCTGTAAGGTGGGATTCCTTTGGGTGAGATTGAAACCTCGAGCATACACCAACACTTTGGACAATGTCCGGTCTAGAGGAGGTAAGGTACATTAGTGAACCAATCATTCCTCTATACCGTGTTTCATCCACATCTTTGCCATTATCATCTTTTTCAAGTTTAGTGTTTGGATGCATTGGAGTTCCCATTGGTTTGGAGTTTTCTAGGCCAAATTTCTTGATTAATTCTTTAGCATACTTTCCTTGGTGAATAAAAGTACCACTAGGAGTTTGTTTGATTTAGAGGCCAAGAAAGAAAGTTAGCTCTCCCATTAAACTCATCTCAAACTCACTAGTCATGAGTTTTCCAAACTCTTCACACAAGGACTCATTGGCCGATCCAAACACAATATCATCCACATAAACTTGAACTAGAAGCATATCATCATTAGATGCTTTAATGAATAAAGTTGTGTCCGTGGTACCCCTTTGAAATTGATTTTCTAATAGGAAGGCACTAAGCCTTTCATACCAAGCTCTTGGAGCTTGCCTAAGGCCATAAAGAGCCTTTGAAAGCTTAAAAACATGATTTAGAAAATCTTTATGTTCAAAACCGGGGGATTGAGCCACATACACTTCTCTATCAATAAAGCCATTAAGGAAAGCACATTTAACATCCATTTGAAATATTTTGGAACCCTTATGGGCAGCATAGGCAAGAAGCAACCTAATTGCTTCCATTCTAGCTACCGGAGCAAAAGACTCATCAAAATCTATACCCTCTTCTTGATCGTAACCTTGGGCCACTAATCTAGCCTTGTTATGAACAACTTGTCCATCCTCACCAAGTTTATTTTTAAACACCCACTTAGTACCCGTAACTTTCTTACCATCCGGATGAGGTACTAGTGTCCAAACCTCATTCTTGTCGAATTGCGCAAGCTCTTCTTGCATGGCTTTGACCCATGATGGATCTTCAAGAGCTTGTTTGACATTGTTGGGCTCCAATTGTGATAAGAATGCAAAGTTGCTTGGTTTGGATTGTCTTTTGGTTGAGGATCTTGTTGTCACTCCTTGTGAGGGATCACCAATGATGAAGTCATGAGGATAACCCCTCATAGACTTCCATTCTCTAGGCTTCCTTTGTGGTGTTAAGCTTTGATGAGTTTCTGTTGGTCTCACTGTTTCAGTTTCTCGTGCTGGCTCAGGAGACAAAATGGAATTGTCTCCTCCAATCTGATGAGACAAAACTGGACTGGCAGATTCTTCAATTTGGGTAGATTTGGAATTTTCTTTGCTTGTTCCAGCTCCTTCACAATTTGAATCATTATCTATCACAGTACTGAGAATTAAGTTAGAATCACAAAAAGTAACATGTATGGATTCCTCTATGGTCCTATGTTCTTTGAGATAAATCCTATAGGCCTTACTAGTGGTGGAGTATCCAACAAACATTCCTTCATAAGATTTTGGATCAAACTTGCCAAGATTTTCTTTGTTGTTAAGCACAAAACATTTGCATCCAAAAACATGAAAATACTTAAGATTTGGAGGGGTTCCTTTTCATAGTTCATAAGGAGTTCTTTTCAACCCTTTTCTAATTATTGTTCTATTCAAAATATAACATGTTGTATTTAGAGCTTCAGCCCATAAAAATTTAGGAACCTCATTCTCACATAACATAGCCCTAGTCATCTCTTGAAGGCTTCTATTCCTTCTTTCAACAACCCCATTTTGATGAGGTGTTCTAGGGCATAAAAAATTATGAGTAATTCCAAAGTCATCACATAATTTTTCAAAGTTTTGATTTTCAAATTCTTTTCCGTGATCACTTCTCAAATGGGCTACTTTTAAATCCTTTTCATTTTAAATTTTCTTGTAAAGGGTTGAGAAAGCATGAAAAGCATCATTTTTATGAGCAAGAAAAAGTACCCAACCAAATCTAGAGTAATCATCCACTACCACTAAACCATAGTATTTACCTCCTAAACTTTGAGTTCTTGTTGGACCAAAAAGATCAATGTGTAACATTTCTAATGGCCTTTTGGTTGAAATTCCATCTTTTGGCTTAAAAGAGGATTTAACTTGTTTGCCTAATTGACAAGCATCACAAGTAAGATCCTTATCAAATTTGATTTTGGAAATTCCTCTAACCAAACTTTTCTTTACTAGCTTAGAAATTTGGTACATGCTAGCATGACCCAACTTTCTATGCCATAGCCATTTTTCAGATTCAAAAGAAGTAAAGCATGTTACATTTTGTTCTTTCAAGTCTTCAAGAGTTAATCCATACACATTGTTGCATCTCTTAGCTTCAAACAAAATTTCTCCAGTTTTTTCACACACAACCAAGCACACAAATTTTCTAAAAATAACTTCAAAACCTAAATCACATAATTGACTTACACTAAGTAAATTATGTTTCAAACCATTTACAAGGAGAATATCATTTATACAAGAAGAGAAACTTTTACCAACTTTTCCAACAGCCACTATCTTTCCTTTACCATCATAACCAAAAGTGACAAGTCCTCCATCATACTTATCAAGTTTTATGAAGAAGGTTGTCTTTCCGGTCATGTGCCTAGAGCATCCGCTGTCTATGTACCACATATTTTCCTTCCTCTTGGATGCTAGGCATACCTACAAAATGAGCTCAAGTGACCTTAGATATCCAAATCTTCTTGGATCCTTTCATGTTAAACCATCTCCTATGTCCCAAATCATTGTAATCAAAGACAACTTTATAAACTTTATCACCAATCATTCTTTCACCAAAAAAACATTGAATGGGAAAATGACCTTTTCGGTTGCATAGCCTACAAAACCTTGGAGTTGTCTTTTTGTCAAAATAGGTGGGATCTTGAAACCTTGTGTCATTAGAAGATGAAACTCTATTTTCAAAAGAAGGTTTCTCACCAGATTTATAAAATCCCAAACCTGCTTTATCAAAAAGTGGTTTTTGACTAGCCAATATTTGATTTAAATTTTCAGAACTTTGAGTGAACTTGGCTAAGTCATTTTCAAGGCTTCTAACCTTTTTTAGCAACTCTTAATTTTCCTTAAAACAGTGTACATATGCAACTACCGAATGATCACTTTCACAACTTCTAAGTTGAGCTTTCAACTGCTTATTTTCTTCTACAAGATCACAAGTAGTTTCGGCCTCCCTTACTTTATCTTTAAGAAAACTATTTTCAGCTTTAAGAATGATAATTTGTTGTTCAAGATCTTGGTTATCAAGCAGAAAACATCTTATTTTTTCAGAAAAGTAGTCTATCATAAGATGAAGGTCTTCAGTGTCAGGGTTATGAAAGGCTACCTGATCTATGTGATCTGCCATGAGACATGGTTGTGACTTGGTCTCGGATTCCTCATCATCATCATCTGAGTCATTTTCCAAATCTTCCCATGATGCCATCAGTCCCTTCTTCTTTTCTCTTTTTGGTTTCTCCTCCTTCTTCAACTTGGGACAATCAGATTTGAAATGTCTCATTTCCTTGCAATTGTAACAAGTTACTTTGCTAAGGTCTTTCTTCATTTTCCTTGAGCTGCCGCCTTTGCCTTTGAACTTCACCATTTTCCTGAATTTTTTGGCAAACAAAACAAACTCATTTTCAGAGGAGTTATCACTGGATTCATCATCTAGAGGGTTAGTCACAGATGAAAAAGCAATTCATTTCTTTTTTGGATCTTTTTTCAAATAAGTGTTTTCAAAAGCAAGAAGGTTTCCTCTCAAATCATCACAAGTCATGGAATCAAGACTGCTGCTCTCAGAAATAATTAAAGCTTTTGTTTCCCACTCTTTTGTGAGATATCTCAACACTCTTCTCACTAGCACAGAATCAGGATATGTTATTCCCAGAGCATCTAAGCCAACAATGATGATGTTGAATCTTTCAAACATTTCATCAATGGACTCTCCTTCCTTCATTGCAAACATTTCATACTCTCTGTTCAACATATCTGTCCGAGTCTTCTTTACAATGGTGGTTCCTTCATGAGTGATTTACAGTTTGTCCCAGATTTCCTTTGCTGTTGTGCAACGTGATACCCGTCGGTATTCCTCGAAGCTGATAGCACAGTTGAGTAGATTAACAGCCTTGGCATTTAACTCCACCTTCTTTCTGTCTTCCTCGGTCCAGCTTGCTTCTGGTTTAAGTGTGACTACTCTTTCAGCACTTGTGTTGGTTGAAAACTGAGGGCCTTCTAGGATGATCTTCCATAATCTGTAGTCTACTTCTTACACAATGATCTTCATTCTCTCCTTCCAATAGGTATAGTTTTTTCCATTGAAAAGAGGCGGTCTGTTGCTTGACTGTCCTTCTGTGAGGTTGTAGGAGACCAGATTTGTGCCACTACTTTCTGCCATCTGGATCTTTTCTCCAAGCTGCAAAGCTTGATCTCTTTGAGACCAAGCTCTGATACCAATTGATGGTTTTCAGTGGCTAAGAGAAGGAGGGTTGAATCTTAGCCCCTTTTTGTTTCAATTACACTTTCTGGTCTTTGAGGAGACTTTTTTTATTTTTGTCTCATCCCTAGCCACGAGACTTTTATTTTTTGTCTCGTCACTTGGCACGAGATATTTTTTGTTTTAGCTCCTGTGCAGCAGAAACAGAAATGGAATAGAAGAGAGAGAAAATTACACCCAGATATATCCTGGTTCAGCTGCTAAGTGCAGTGCAGCCTACATCCAGTCTCCATCACAACAATGATGGAATTTTACTATAATCTTCCTGATTACAGATTGTAAAGTGCTAACCCAACTTACAAGGGGATTCCCACAGAATCATGAAATACAATATAGATGAACAAATGAACTCTAAGACATCTATGACTTTTTCTTTTAATTTTGCACTCTCTACCTTTTTCCGCTCTATGGCTTTTTCTTACAAACCTCACTGTTTGCCTTTTTCCATGAGACTCAAGACATGACAAAATTAAACAGAAAAATACAAAACAGAATACATTGAAGGAGAAGAAAATTTGTAAGCTTAGGTAGCTCTGAGACTTCTGTGCCTTGCACTCTCAATGCTTACTTCTAACTCCCTGCTTCAAACCATGGTTGTTCACCCTTTTTATAGAAGAGTGAAGCCTCCACAGTTGAAACCAAAACAAACCAAGCCTAACTTCTTTTCCTTCACTTGTAACCGGTTCGGCCAGAAAGAGAGAAGAGGTAACCCATGCAAAAACCAACATGCAAATACCTCTAGTCCTTCCTTGGTCATCACTCTTCATCAATCTGAGCGCTCCATCCTTGGCTTGCTCTCCAAGATGGATTTCTGGCCCTTGATGCTTCATGATGATGATGGCTTCATCTGCTCCAATCTCTGCCTCTTCCATCACTTCGCCACTCTAGCTACTTCCTGTAGTGGTTGAGCAGAATCAGAGATAAGCCATGCCTCCAAGAATCTTCTCCATGCTGGCCGAATCTCCTTCTACCATTTTTGGTATGAAGAAGCCAAGATCTCATCACCATATCTTACCATTCATGGTTGAAGATCTTAGCCACTACATTTTTTATGTTTTCTTGCCATCATCATAATGGTCTTTAGACTTGCTTTCCCTTCCTTTTGGTAGCTTAATGTAGCTTCCATGGTTTTCTGGTTAATGACCGAAGAGAAGAAAGAGATGAGAGAGAAGAAACACTCTTAGAAGAAAAGCAATTTAATGAAATAAACAAAATTAATTGAGAAAAGGTTGCTTTTACTTCCCTTAGGTGGAGTAGCGTGAAGCATAATGATTTCCATCAAATCAAAGTCAAATTCTCTCTCATGTTCCCAATGCTAGCAAATTAAATTTGAAATCCATCCAAAGAAAGAAATGGAATCCGTTGGAAAGCTTAAGGCAAATGGTAACATTTGCTTTCCTGATAGATTTTTGGATCAAGCATTGGATCACTTAGCAAAATCTTGGGCTTGTAACAATAACAAAATTAATTTGGCCCATAATCATAACTAGCTTCAGCCACAATTGATTTGGACATTTTTGTTTCAAAGCTGAGCTAATATTAACACTTTGGGCTTGTCAATTTATATTGTTTCAGCCCAAATTTAATTCAGCCATACTCATCATATATTTTTTGCATTAAATCAAGGCTGAATATTTTTTATACAATTGGGCTTGTACCAGAATTTTATTTTCGACCCAATTAATAAAACCTGCAACAAAATTATTAATTAACATATGTTAAATGAAAATCAAATTAATAATTTTGTATTTTATTATTTAATAATGTTTGTTCATCATCAAAATTAAAATAGAGTTTTCAAACTCATCAATTTTTATTATATAAAAATTGATACCAACTATTTGTACATTACATTTAAGTCATATTTTTTTCT
>NC_029788.2:120918242-120918992 GCF_000816755.2 Arachis ipaensis
AAGAGTCCCGTACTCTCTCACTCATCTCATGTTCTTACTTTCTAAAAACATAAATGCCATGATCTTGTTTTTATTAGCGCTTCTCCATGAGTCATCCAGCACCTCAACCAAGGAATTTATGATCTACTGTCATTTTCCGAAGCAAGACACTATTTTTTGCCATATTTTGCGGTCCTATAAGGCACCCAGTACCTCAACCGAGGAACGCATGAGCCACTATCATTCTCCGACCCAACACACTAGTTTTTGCTACGTCTCGAAGCTACTATAGAGCCATTTGAGTTATAACTGATTGGCTTAATCATTACAAATAATATAAACTTCTATATTCCTCTCTTTTTTAAGGATTTTGTACTATACCAGTTACAACTAATATTAATATGCATTTGAAATTATGGGTCTATGTACGGTATTGATTGTCTTCTTTAGTATTAGAATAGAAATTATTATTCTACTTATAAAATATTGCTCAGAAATTATTTTTAATATAAGAGTAGATATAATGTTTTAATTGAATATTAACATTTAAAATATACTTTAATATTATAGAGATATTCAACACATCTCTTCACGTATTGCAACACGCTCTTTGCGTGTTGGCTAGGATATTACCGCGTGTTCAACACGTTTCCCATATGTTATAACACGCCTTTTATATATCGATTTCTCATTTACAAAATTCATCTACATGTATACATTAAATAATTTTATTTCTAACAAAAAATACTAATATTTTTTTTCATATAAAAA
>NC_029788.2:120919048-120919360 GCF_000816755.2 Arachis ipaensis
TAGAGAGTAAAATTTAGTATTTAAAATATAATAAAACCTATAAATTATTTATTTAATAACAATAAAAAAATTCTATAGCCTCTTAAACAAAAAAAAGATTTCAATACTCTCAATAATTGAAATGCACATTTAATTTTAATATGTCACATAAAATTGTGAGTAGATGGATATATTTATGTATATTTATTGCATGAAATAATCAAATATAATAAATTACGTACTACTTGAATGGGTGTGACTAAACTTTAATGAGTGTGACTCTTCTTCACTTTCTCAAAGGATACAACTTGCTAACATTTTGTGGTTTGAGTA
>NC_029788.2:120920255-120925466 GCF_000816755.2 Arachis ipaensis
AAAAAATTATGTCATTAAGATTAAATATTTTTAGTGTAATTTTTTTTAAAAGTCTTAATGAAGTAATATGTATCTATTTGATTAATTAATGAAGTAATATGTATCTATTCGATTAATTTATACTCCAAGTGTTATTATTAAGGTTCGGAAAATCGGACCGGTCATCAAATCATTCTAATTATTAGTATATTAGTTTATTAGTCCAATCAGTTCAATCGGTAGTTCAACCGAAAAAACCGTTTCAGAATAAAATAATAAATAAATTATAAATAAATATTATAAAATATAATTATAGTCTAATATAATCTTATTCTTTCAAATAATATTACATGAAATATCAACCAAATTCATATGATCTTATCAAAATACAGGCTCAAAAGTTAAATAGTGAAAAGAAATATCTAAATATTATGAAGATTTAATGATTTATCAATCATCAAAATCCTAAATCAATGGTGCAAATAGCAACAGTACAACTAGAAATAATCATTAATCACTCCTAAATTAATTTAAAACAGGAGCATAACAAATAATCATCCCAAAATTAATTCAAAACAGCAGCATAACAAAATCACTAATCACTAATCACAAATCACAAATTACTTATCACAAATTCAAAATTCAAAACACTCAGTGCCATAAGTCCATAACAAAACAGCAGCATAAGTGCATAACAACAACAGCAGCTTAACAAGTCACTAATCAGTAATCACAAATTCCAAATTCAAATCAGCAACATTACAAAAGACCCAAAAAGTCACAAATCACAAATTCAACCTCGAATTCCTGAAACAGAGTAACACAGACTCAACCTTTCACTAACCTCAAATCAGTAAATTAGTAATCACAAATTCCAAACTTACAAAAGACCCAAGAAATCACAAATCACAAATTCAACCTCAAATTCCTGAAATAGAGTAACAAACTCAACTTTCTACTAACCTCAAATAAGTAAATCACAGTTTCACTAACCTTCCACTGACAGCAGAAATACGACGACTGATGCGTGAGCATCTTCTCTGTCTTTTCCTAGTGAATTTACATTTAAATTGTTAGGTTTGATCAAGATTTAATATATTTTAGCCACTATGAATGCTACTTTGAGCTGTGTACAATTATGTTTATTTCAGGTAGCGTTTTGGACGAATTTAACAAAGTTGAAGTCAAGGACGGAGAATGAAGAGAGCTTGCTGCCACCTCCACGCCAAACTTGGATTCTTTCAAGTTTGGCGCCAACTCCATTATGTCAAGAAGAGAATTCGGCCACCTCCACGCCAAACTTGGATGCACCACCAAGAAGTCCCAAGGAGGATACACGCTGCCATCTTCACGCCGAACTTGAGTTTACTCAAGTTCGGTGCCAACTCAAAGGATCCAAGGAAAGTAGGTGCGCACCACTCCATGCTAAACTTGATTAGTGTCAAGTTTGGCGCTATAAGCCAAGAAGCAAAAGGGGAGCTCTGCCCACTCCACGCCAAACTTGGTTTCTTCCAAGTTTGGCGCCGCAACCTTTAGTACAAAAGTGGTCCCCATTTACTCATACAATGCTGCACGTAGAATTAAATTAATTTTGATTAAACTTTATTTCTTTTATAATTAGGAACAGATATTATTTAATTTTTAGGAAATATATTTTACATTAATTAGGATTAGATATAAAAGGGAAAAGAATCAGTCCTTGGGGCTCTTCTCTTCTTTTCTACCTCATTTCGCAATTTACAGTTTTTCAGAATCCTAGTTTTCTCTCTGAACCATGAGCAACTAAATCTCCACTGTTAAGGTTAGGAGCTCTGTCTATTGTATGGATTGATACTATTATTTTTCTATTTTAATTCATGTACTGATTTCTATTTCAAGAATTGTTTTCATTCTTTATCTTATGAATTTAGGTGGAACGGAAGTATGACCCTTGTTCTAATTGAGTTCTCGTATAACTTGGAAAAGCTCTTTACTTGAACAACAGCTTGAAAACATATTCTCCTAAACTTTTAATTATCTGGACTTAACGGGATACGTGACATATAATCCTCTTATATTTGGGTAATTAGGGTTTCTTTGGCATATAACTAGAATTGAACTTCACCCTCTAATTAGAATTAAGTGACCAAGGAATTGGCGGTTGATGAAGGTTAGAAGAGTCCAAAAAGGTCTAAGGAATTAGGGTTTAGTCACTTATAGTTGCCATGAATTAAATCTTGCATGATTAAAATAGTTAGTAAGAAAAGTCAATCCGGAAAATAGATAACTCTGAAGCCTTAACTGTCTCTCCATATATTATTCACTACTTGTTTACTGCTTGCTTTTCTGATTCTCTGATTTACTGAGTAATGCAATTGAACTTTCAAAACACCATTTTCTGTTTGTCTGACTAAGCCAATCACTCAATCATTATTGCTTGATCCATCAATCCTCGTGGGATCGACCCTCATTCATCTGAGGTACTACTTGGCACGACTTGGTGCACTTGCCGGTTAGTTTGTAGATTTTAAATTCCGCACTAACAGTGGGACCACGAAGACACGACGGCCAGACGACAGCAACACCACGGCGCACCAGCTGGAGGCCTCGAGCAGTGATTTCACCTAGGAATGGAAGACGTACCGAGCTATAAAAGGGAGATGCCACAGAGAAGGAGAAGGAAGAGGTTGCGGAGACGCCGACACGGACGAACGGCGGCAGCGGTTCCGTCCAGGAAGCTGGATGGGGGTGGGTGGGAAAATTTTTTTCCCTTAACAAATCAAAACAATAGCGTTTCATACGAATCGATTGGTTTTTGATCCGGTCCAATCGGCCAGTTTAGCAGTTCCCTAGCGATTTTGCCATCAGCGGTTTTAGCAGGAGGACCGGACTATTTTCTATGCCGGTTCTCGGTTTAACTGGTTCTACTGGCCGGTCTAGTCCGATTTTCAAAACATTGGTTATTATCAAAAAATTACACATATCACTTATACCCTTCAAGTTTAAGATTTTATGATTTTAAGTATTTATATAGTTTTGTGCTCATCCTATTTGATCTCTAATTTTTTTATTTAAAAAAATAGAAATTCACAATGAAAAACTTTTAAAAAAATTCACTTGACATAAAATTATTAAATTTTAAAAACAAAAAATATCTTATTTTTCTAATAATGATTGTTGTTTTGTGGAGGTTGGCCGCTGTATAGCTCGTCTGCCGATGAGTATCTGCAAGCTTTCCGTCGAGATGGGTTCTACGTCGGCAATGAGAGAACAAGGGGGTGAGTACCTACAAAAGGCACTCCGACACTCAAGTCAGTAAACGAATAATAGGTTTTGCAAATTTCAATAATATGAACAATCTTCTTACCTTTTCCTTTATATCTGAAATGAAGGGTAACGGTTATGTCTTTGAGTAATGATGCTTTAAACGGATAGTAATAACATATCTGAGCGTATTGGTACTTATTTTGATGACTGTTATTGACAATCGATCTATAATATCTATAGCCGAGTTATAACGTATAACTGATTTATAATGGTCATATCACAACCCCCAAGCTTAGCCTGGTGGTATTTTGATAAAAAGGTTGAACTTTTATTGAGTTATAACTCAACGTTTTGATATGGGTATGGAGCCTCCAGTTCAACATATTTTATCAAAATAAATATGGAATCTGAAACAATTAAATGTAGCGATTTTAATTTTCTTGAAAAAGAAAAAAAAATAAAAAGTCTTTTCATTAAATGAAGAGTGGGTAGAATTACAGTTTCCAATGAGATTTATTACCGTTGGTTTCTAAGAGAAACAATGGTTGTGATTGATTTGGTACTGAAATATTTTATTGAATGTTGGCATACTCATACTCATTTGGAATCTTGAAGGTTTTTATTAAAGCAAGTCTAGTTTTGTTAAAAATGTTTTGGAAGAGTAAGATATGAGTAAAAGAGGTTACTCTCTCTCTTTCTCTCTCTCTCTCTCTCTCTCTCTCTGATTTTGATTCCTTCGTCTTCTTCTATTTTGTGCTCTGGTAAACAATGGTTGAGAAAAAAGAAAAAGAGTTGCAGAAGGTTGATGATGATGGTCTTATAATTGGGTGGGTGGGAAATGTTAAAATTCGTGGGTTTCTCTTCGTTGATAAAGATAGTGTTGATGAAATAGATACTTCAAAGATAGTATGGTCTGGGATTCGGTAGAATTGTTACCATGCACAAGGGCTGAGCATGTCTTTCATAGAGAGAACCATTTTGAGTATTTCTATATGTATAGTTATATTCTGGAAGAGTTTCGGGTGAAGCTTCTTTTTACATATTTTGAGTGTAGTATGTTGAAGGAATTGAATTGTGCACTGTCTCAGTTACAACCAAATGGTTGGACATTTTTTAGGTGTTTTGAAATATTGATGGAGTTTCTGAAAGTGAAGCCTTCGTTAGAGTTATTCTTTTCGATGTTTCAAGCTAAGGGGGTTTGGGTAAATTTGAATAGCTCGCCTGGGTTTGCGATTTTTAAACTATATAAGTCATTGTTCAAAGATTTAAAGAAATGTTTTTGAAAATAAAATCGGCGGAAGAATATTTTTCATTTTATCTTGATGAATATCTCAGCGAGAAGTTTTCTTTCTGGTTGTGTTCACAACCACAACATATTTTGGGTCCGGATGAAATAAATCTGATGAATGAGTATATAATAGACTATCTGTTGGGTGCTGTTGGTAGATAAAAGTTAATTTCTATTTTGATTTGCTTCCATGGGAGGAGGACAGAATATCAGTGGTGAACTATCTTGATAAGGTTTGATAGGAAATATGTGTATGTTTAGAAATAGCTCGAATTTGTATCTTAATGTGTGCTTTTCTTTTTGTAGCTGAAAAATACTCAGGAGTTTCGGCTTCGAGCTTAAGAGCTCGTCTCAAGACAAAAAATTTAGAAAATGAGGGTTCATCTTCAAACCCTGGGAATGGGGATGGTAAAGGGGAGGTCAATCAACCGACTCGAGGGAGGAAGAAAATCATCTTTAAAAAGAGGAAATATGACCTTATTGATGTTGATGCGTTTGATGACTTAGTAAAGATTCAAAAGAGATTCCTTTGGAAGAGCTGGCCACTTTTGTAAGTAATCAAGAAAAATTGCACGGTTTTGCCAAAGATGGTGATGGTTCCTCAGTATGGAACAAAATTTTTTCCTTCATGGTTGTTGCGGATGAGACGTTGCAGTCCTCATCTGATATAAACTTAGTGAATGAGCTTGGAAATGTTA
>NC_029788.2:120925984-120932130 GCF_000816755.2 Arachis ipaensis
GAAAGAGTTTTCTTTATTTAGGTGATCGAATTTCGACTGGTGAGCATTGGTCAAAGTTGGGAGGTGAAGCATAAGAAGTTGTTAGAGAAAACTGATGCATTGGCCAGATTGAAAGGTAATTTGGAGAAGAAGAATGATATCATAGCCGAGGTTAAAAAGAAGTTGTCGGAGAAAGAAGAAGAGCTCAAATATGTTAAAAGCAATTCGAAGAAAGAAGTAGAATTGCTAAAGAAGAGGGAAAGTGATCTCTCGAATATGAATACTCAAATGATTGAGGTGACCGTAAAGTTGAAAAATCTAGAGAATAGTAGGCAAACTAAACTTTTAGATGCCTTTGCTAAGGGATTTGAGCGTGTTATTATGCAAGCGAAGCTATTAGCCCCGATAGTGACTTTTCGGCGATAGATCCTGGTAAAGTCGTTCGAGAGGGGCTGTTAGTGGATGACGATGATGCTGCCGAGGATGAAAATGATAACTTGACTGATTGATGTTTGTAGTTTGGTTTAAGTACTTTTGATCATCAATGTTTTGATGAAATTTAGAATTACCATTTGCCAATTTGTTTTGGCTCTTTTGGATTGTAATTAGGGATGGAAATAGGCAAGCGGCTTGTCAGGAGTCTGTAGCCTGGCCTGTTATAAAATAAGCATAGACTCAAGTTTTTGTAAAAGCGTTAATATGTTAATAGACCCGACCCAGGTTCACTAATTAGCTTTATTGGCCTATGATGAATGGCCTAAAGTGGGTTAGGGATTTTCTTCAAAATAGAATTAGCATTGCAAGTATAGTCCCAGCCAACAATCGACCAACATCAAAGTTTAAATTCAAAAGATTGTCACAATCTAAAACAAATAAAAACTGGGAGTTTGAAGTCCCGGGTCGTCTCCCTCGGACTATGCAATTAAGATGTCACACTCTTGGTTGTGAAGAAAGGGGTTTCTTCACTCAAGGAAAGAAAGATTACAAGAACTAAGACATAAAAGAACTAACAAATGATCAAAAAGGAAATTAATGCAATTAAAAAGAAACAAGATCAAAACTTAGTGAAAATGCTATAAATGTATAAAAGAGCATTGACTTGGGAATGAGAATTAAGGAGTCCTATCATCGTCATAACCACAACTATGGCAATTATGATGAGTTAATCTCGCTTCGTCAACCCCTAACATCGAGGAGTAAGTCAAGCAAGCATAATTGACCTTAATCCATAAGTCCTAGCTAACTTACTAATTACTTAGTAAAAAGCTAGTGTCAATGGAAACAAGAATCAACTAAAAACCCAAGAATTACCACTAAATGTCGGACATCATGACTCTAGTATCCTAGGAACTCATTTTCCAAGTCAAGGTGTGAAAATCTACTCTAAATCTATAGGCTGCATTTTCACAAACACCTTATGGGCATAAAAGCAAAATATGTAAAATTTCGAAGAAAAATGAAAACTATAACCAAACTATTCACAATATCAAAAATAAAAACTCAATCAAGCATGTATAAATCATAAAACATGAAATTCATTAACCAAAACTTTAAGAAATCAAAATTGCATATATTAACAAAGTAACTTGAACCATAAGACAAAGTAGCAAAAGTATTGTAATTAAAGAAGAAATTAAAGAGTACTTACAATAAAGATGAGCAAAATCCAAGATCAAAATGGAAACTATAAAATGCTATAATGAAATTTAAGTAAAACTACAAGAGAGAATTTTCTAATCTACACTACTCCTACTCCTAATGTGTTTTTCTATCTAAAAGTGATCTCCCTTTGATATGGAATGAAGTTCTCTTGATATAGCACCCAATCAGCTTCAGAAACACCAAAAATTGGGACAAGAGGCACCCAAAATCACGAGCCATGTGCGTCATTAATGAAGTCACACGCTGGGACCTGTGCGTACCCACATATGTGTGTGCACGCACACTTGCTGATTTCGCCACTTGTGCATACGCACAGGAGGTTGTGCGTACGTGCACACACTTCAGTGTGCTTCTTTATTTTCTTCATGTGTTCTCCCTTTTTGCATGCTTCCTTCCACTTTTGTCTAGCCATTCTTGTCTCTAGGACCTGAAATCACTCACAAACATATCATGACGTCGAATGGAATAAAAGTGGAATTAAAATGGTCAATTTAGGCACAAAAACGCATGTTTTCCCATTTAGGTCAAATCTAGAGAGAAATCACAAAATTATGCTATTTTGGTGATTAAGTGTGAGTTTATGTGATGCATTTCGTCCAATTCAACCAAAAAATTATCATTAAATACTGACTCATCAGCCTGTCAGGCCTACCTGGGCATGTTAAAATAGAATTAAATATATAAAATTATTTTTTATTATTAACAAAATTATTGAATATTTTAAATTTATTATATTTTTTTATAAATACTTTTGTATATTTTAAATACTTTAAAAGTCTAAAATTTTTTGTTTTAACAGGTTACAGACCAAGCCAGACTGACTAACAGGTCAGCCTTAGTACTTTAAAAAATGTCTATAGCAGGTTGTAGGTTAGGCCCAATCCAATTAACTACATAACAGGCCCAAGCCAATTTACCTGGTCTAACCTGTTTCCACCCCTAATTTTAATGGATAGTTTTTTGAACTTATATTGTTGGGATAATATCTTATAACTATTTGATAAGTTATGAACTTTTGATTGGTGAATTTGATCCCTTGGCAATGACCATTTTAGATTGCCATAAGTTGGTAATGTATTATACCAAGCGTTTGATTCTTATCTTTCATAGATTTGATAGAAGTGCACTTATATTTGACGAGAATTTCTTGTTTGTTGAACTTTGTTTGATAATTGAATATTATCGAGTTTGATTGCATATGTTGAATGATTGCGATTTCGAATTGAAAAGTTATTACTAGTGGATAAATTGTTGTGATTGTTCAACACTTGATTGAATGAGTTAGTTGACTGTAGGTAGTCATAGTTCTGATTGATATAGATAAAAAAAAAGAAGATAATTGATATAAGTCGACCTTTCTTTAGCTATAATGAATTGTTATATGACCTTTGTTTACAAAGGTGTGGGTAGGCTTGTCTCGTTAAAATCTCTCCAAACAAAACTCTCTTTGGAAAAAGTCTTGTGAGTAGGAAAAAGAGTACAAATATGTCCCTGTCTTTTTAATTATAATATTACTTTAAAGAGCAAATATTTCAAGTGTAAGATAACATTATACCATCTAGAGATTCGAGCTTATAAGCCCCATTTCCGAGGACTTCAAGAATTCTAAGTGGACCTTTCCATTTGGTTGCAAGTTTCTCATGAGGTGGAGGTCGTCTGGCTTGCTCGGTCTTTCTGAGTACCAAGTCGCCAACTTGAAATGAGTGAAGATTGACCTTCTAATTGTACCGCTGAGGTATGTTTTGCTGCATTACTCGGTGGTGGACAGAGGATATGTCTTGGATTTCTTGAATTAAATCTAGTTTGATTCTCTGAGCTTCATCATGATTGGTTGCTTGTGTTCTTAGTAAGGATTGAGAGATCTCTAAAGAAATCATTACATCAGACCCATAGACTAAACGAAATGGGGTTTCCCTAGTAGTAGAATCTGTAGTGGTGTTATAACCCCAAAGGATTTCTGGAATTAGCTCGGCCCAAAGTTATTTTGCATCATCAAATTTCTTTCTCAAAGCATGTAAGATAACTTTGTTTGTAACTTCAGCTAATCCATTAGTCTGCGGATGTTCAACTGAAGAGAAGTGCTGTTGAATTTTTAAGTTTTGTAAGAAAGATGTGAAATTACTGTTGACAAGCTAGCGACCATTGTCAGTAATAATATGATAAGGTATACCAAATCTGCATATAATGTGTTTCCAAATAAAGGAAATAATTTGTTTTGACGTGATTTTGGCCAGTGGTTGCACCTCAATCCATTTGAAAAAATAGTCAATAGCCACAACTAAAAATTTTACCTGTCCTGGTGCAATAGGAAATGAACCGAGGGTGTCAATCCCCCACTGATAGAATAGCCAACTTATCTCAGAGTGATGTAATAGCTCGACTGGTACATGTATTATTGGAGCGTGTTTTTGACAATTTGTACAGGTTTTAACCTTTTGATGACAATCTTTTTGTAAGCTAGGCCAGAAAAAACCATCTCAAAAAATTTTGGATGATAAGCTTCGTGCTCCTATATGCGTGCTGCATATTCCTTCATGGACCTTGGCCAAGGCAAGATTGGCTTCTGACCTGTTTAGATACTTTAACAGAGGATGAGTATATCCTCGTATATACAAATTATCATTTAACAATGTAAAGAATGAAGCTTATCTGATTAATTTCTTCAAATTACTAATTTAAGGGGAAATATTTCTAGTTTTTAGATACTGGATATAAGGTCATCGCCAATCATCCCCGTTAGAAATGTGGCAAATATTAATGAAATGGATGCTTGGTGTAATCAATGTGGATTGTAAGAGAGTAGCAGTGTGTGATTGTGTACTGGCGAGCTTTGACAGAATGTCCGCTTGGCAATTTTGTTCCCTTGGAATATGATGTGTAAGGTCCCACATCGGTTGGAGAGGGAAACGAAGCATGCCTTATAAGGGTGTGGATACCTCTCCCTAGTATGACGCGTTTTGACGAGTGAGTGTGGGGGGTTTCGGCTATCATCCCTATCGTCAAAGGCAAAATCGTGAGGCCTTGTGTGCCAAAGCGGACAATATCGTGCTAGCGGATGGTCTGGGCTGTTACATGATGAATTTTAAATTTTGAAAAATGAGATATGAGTGAATTGACAACTGACGAGCGGGGACTTTTGCGTGGTCTATAATTTTACAATAAATCCTCGTTGCAAGTATAGCTTCTAGACAAACAAATGTCCTTTCGTACAAAAGTTTGGTGGTCACAAGTAACAAACCCCTAATAATATTGATAACTGAAGTATTTAAACATTAGGTCGTCTCTCAAGGAATTGCAGGGATGTGTTCTTATTATTGGTTATGAGTTATGTAATTTGGGGTTTTGGATTAAGAGATAAGAAGAGTGAATTGCAAAGGAAACGAACTAATAATTATAAAAGCTCTTGGCAAGGAATGAAAATTGGAAGTCCTATCCTTATTATCGCTCTCTATAGTGATGAAAATCATTAGTTGCAACCACTTAGTTAACCCTCTAATTATGAAGGAAAGTCAAGTGGATGAATCAATTTGATCCCTCAAGTCCTAGTCAACTCCTAAGGAAAGACTAGCTTTAGTGGAATCCAAACCAATTAGCAACCTTCAATTGTCAATCAACCAAGGAGTTTGATAACTCAAGTGTCACCAATTACTCAACCATGGCCAAGAGAGGAAAAATCTAACTTAAAACCCTCCCAAGCATTCTATCAAACACTTGGAAGGTACAACACAAAATAATGGAAAAGCAATAAGAGATAATAAAATCCACACAATCAATTGCAAGCATCAACAACATAGATCAGAGAAAGCAATCATATATATGAAATACCTAAAATTGCATTAAATAGAATATCCAATCTAACATGAGAATCCATAGACTAAATTAGGGAAAATAGAGAAATCAACAAGAGGAATATATAAACCAAAATACTAGAGTAAATAAGAGTATAAGAGAACTAAATTAAAGGAACATTGAACCTGGAATTAAGGAGAATTTGAAAGAAGAAATCCTAAATCCTAAATCCTAAAACCCAGAGAGAGGAGAAAGCTTCTCTCTCTAAAAACTACATCTAAAACCTAAAATTTTGTGAATGAATATTGTATGATGTGTATCCCCCATTCTGCTCCACTCCCAGCCTCTAATCTGTGTTTTCTGGGCCAAAAATTGGGTCAAAAGCGGCCCAAAATCGCCCCTAGCATTTTTCTGCAACTGCTGTACGTGGCGCATGTCACGCGTGCGCGTCATTTGGCAAAATTCCTTGTCATGCGTACGTGTCAGTCATGCGTACGAGTCGCTTTCTGCTACGCTAGTCACGGGTACGCGTCAGGTGCGTGTGCGCGTCACCTTCACTGGTCATCTCCTTTGTTTCTTTGTGTTTATTCCATTTTTGCAAGCTTCCTTTCCAATCTCCAAGTCATTCATGCCCTATAAAGTCTGAAACACTTAACACACAGATCACGACATCAAATGGAATAAAGGAGAATTAAAATACATAATTAAAAGTCTCT
>NC_029788.2:120933278-120949321 GCF_000816755.2 Arachis ipaensis
TTCCTGCCCTATAAAGCCTGAAAACACTTAACACACAGATCACGGCATCGAATGGTATAGAGAGGAATTAAAATTTGACAAATTAAAGGCTTAGGAAGCAAGTTTTCAATCATAGCATAAAATTAGGAAGGCAAACGTAGAACATGCGAATTTTATGAATAAGTGTAGGAAGAATCTGATAAAAACCACTCAATTCAGCACAAAATAAATGATAAAATAGTGGTTTATCAATAACATCTAGGTATTTTGTTAGGAAAGGATCTTTAACTTGAAAAGATTGATTTACCTATTGCACTACTAATAAGGAGTCACAATGTACCTTTATTTCAGCAATGCTTAACTCAATGGCTAACCTTAGGCCTACAATTATTTTCATATTCGGCCTGATTATTGCTGGCCTTGAAAGAGAAACATAAAGAGTGTTCTAAAACAATTTTATTACCATCATCGAGAAGAATTCCAGCTCCGAACCCTTGAGAGTTAGATGCGCCGTCGACATAGAGTGTCCATTCTGCTCGCACATCATCGGAGGTGGTGGGAGCAGTAAACCTGGCAACAAAGTCAGCAAGGTATTGTGATTTGATTGATCCTTGGGCTTGATATCTGATATCAAACTCAGATAGTTTGATAAACTATTTTATTAATCATCCTGCTAACTCTGGTTTTGTCAGGAGTTGTTGTAGCGGTTGTTTCGTTCGAACATTAACGATATGACTCTGGAAATAAGGTCGGAGACGCTTAGTGGAGAAGACCAAGGCAAGAGCGAGCTTTTCTATCTTCGGATAGCAAAGCTCGGCATTTTGGAGAGATTTGCTAATGAAGTAAACGAGCCTTTGCGTCTTGTCCCTTTCTTTAATAAGAACAGAACTAATTGCCCAATCAATAATGGATAGATAAAGATAAAGCTCTTTTTCAAGTTCATATTTTTGCAAAATGGGAGGTTTTAAAAGAACATTTTTTAAATTTGAAAAAGTAGTTTCACATTCATCATCCTATTTGAAGTTGTATTTCTTTTTAAGTGATTGAAAAAAGTAGAAAGATTTGGAAGCTAAACAACGTAAAAATCTTGGTAAAGCAGCGAGTCTCCCTGTTAATCGTTGGACCTCTTTAACTGTTTGAGGACTTTGCATGCATGTCCAAAACAGCTCGACATTTTTCAGGGTTTGCCTCTATACCTCGGCTTGTCAGCAAAAAGTCGAGAAATTTATCTCCTTGGACACTAAAGGCACATTTTTCAGGGTTTAATGTCATGTATTTTCGGATTTGTGCGAAAATCTCCACAAGATCGTCCACGTGAGATTTACCGACTTTGGTTTTTGCAACTATGTCATCCACATAGACTTCGATGTTCCGATCAATTTTCTTTGCGAACATTTTATCCATAAGTCTCTGATAAGTAGCCTCTACATTCTTAAGGCCAAAAGGCATCACTTTATAGCAAAAATGACCGTATTCATTTATGTAAGCAGTTTTATCTTGGTCTAATGGGTGCATGAGGATTTGGTTATAACCAGAATATGCATCCATAAAACTTAAAGTGCCAAAGCCAGATGAATTATCAACTAAAGCATCAATGAACGGTAAAAGATATGCATCTTTAAGACATGCTTTGTTTAAATCGGTGAAGTCGACGCACATGCACCATTTACCATTATGTTTCTTTACCATGACAACATTAGCTAACCATGTTATGAACCTAATTTTGCAAATGAAATTGGCATCAATGAGATTCTTGGTCTCCTCCAATGATGCTCCTTTCTTTTCTAAGCCAAGGTTACACTTTTTTTATGTTATAGGTCAGATTGAGGAGTTAATTTCCAGCTTATAAGATATTATAGAAGTATCAATGCCAGGCATGTCAGTGGGAGTCCAAGCAAATATGTCGGCATTTTGTTCAAAAAACTCGCTGAGCTTTTCTTTCTCTTCTTCTTGCATAGCTGATCCTACAAAAGTGAACTTGTTTGGATCGTTAGTTAAAGGGATTTTTTGTAATTCCTCCATTGGGGTAGGACAATCTTAAAACTCGGCGCGTGGGTCTAACTCGGCTAAAGAGAAAAGCTCGAGTGAGTTGTGGACGACATTTATTTGTTCTCCTATAGGTCGGTTAGATATAGGTATTTTGAGACTGATGTTATAGCAACGCTGAGCGTCACGGTGGTCACTATGAATTGTTGCAACAAGGTTGTCCTGCACATGAAACTTAATACAGAGATGAATTGTAGAGACAATGGCACCGAACTTATTCAAAAAAGGTCGACCAAGTATTAGGTTATAAGGACTAAAACAATCAACCACAAGGTATTGAACATCTAGAGTTTTGGTTAGAGGATTCTCACCAAGTGTGGTTTGTAATCACATTAATCCCAACACAGGTACTCATTCACCCGAAAATTCCACCAGGTCTCCAATGGATGGTTGATGAGCGGATAATTTATACGCTTTTGGTACTATTTTTAGGTAGTTTTTAGTAGGATCTAGCTACTTTTTGGGATATTTTTATTAGTTTTAATGCAAAATTTACATTTCTGGACTTTACTATGAGTTTGTGTGTTTTTCTGTGATTTCAGGTATTTTCTAGCTGAAATTGAGAGACCTGAGCAAAAATCTAATTCAGAGGCTGAAAAAAGACTGCAGATGTTGTTGGATTCTAACCTCCCTGATCTCGAAGTGGATTTTCTGAAGCTACAGAACTCTAAATGGCGCGATCTCAATTGTGTTGGAAAGTAGACATCCAGGGATTTTCAGAAATATATAATAGTCCATACTTTGCTAGAGTTTTGACGATGCAAACTAGCATTCAAACGCCCATTCTCTGCCCTATTTTGAAGTTTAACGCCAGAAATAGGTTACAAATTAGAGTTAAACGCCAGAAACAGGTTACAACCTGGAATTTAACTCCAAGGGAAGCCTCTACACGTGAAAGCTTCAATGCTCAGCCCAAGCACACACCAAGTGGGCCCGGAAGTGGATTTCTGCATTATTTACCTACCTCTGTAAACCCTAGTAGCTAGTTCATTATAAATAGGACCTTTTACTATTTTATTGACATCCATCTTTGATCAGTTTTATGCAATCTTAGACCTTTATGGAGGCTGGCCATTCGGCCATGCCTGGACCTTCATCACTTATGTATTTTCAATGGTGGAGTTTCTACACACCATAGATTAAGGTGTGGAGCTCTGCTGTTCCTCGAGTATTAATGCAATTACTACTATTTTCTATTCAATTCAAGCTTATTCTTATTCTAAGATATTCACTCGCACTTCAACCTGATGAATGTGATGATCCGTGACACTCATCATCTTTCTCACCTATGAACGCTTGCCTAACAACCACTTCCGTTCTATCTGCAATAGCTTGAGTGTGTATCTCTTGGATTCCTGGCTCATGCGTGTTGATTGCCTCTCCTGACAACAGAGCCTTCAATTCCTTGAGATCAGAGTCTTCGTGGTATAAGCTAGAATCCATTGGCAGCATTCTTGAGATCCGGAAAGTCTAAACCTTGTCTGTGTTATTCCGAGTAGGATCTGGGATGGGATGACTGTGACGAGCTTCAAACTCATGAGTGTTGTGCGTGTGATAGACGCAAAAGGATTATTGGATCCTATTCCAACACAAGTGAGAACCGACAGATGATTAGCCCTACGTAACCCATAGTTGGACCATTTTCACTGAGAGGACGGGAGGTAGCCATTGACGCCGGTGAAACCCAACATACAGCTTGCCATGGAAAGGAGTATGACTGATTGGATGAAAGCAGTAGGAAAGCAGAGATTCAGAAGGATTGATGCATCTTCATACACTTATCTGAAATTCCCACCAATGAATTACATAAGTATCTCTATCTTATTTTATGTTTTATTTATCTTTTAATTATCAAACTCCACAATCAATTGAATCTGCCTGACTGAGATTTACAAGATGACCATAGCTTGCTTCAAGCCAACAATCTCTGTGGGATCGACCCTTACTCACGTAAGGTTTATTACTTAGACGACCCAGTGCACTTGCTGGTTAGTTGTGAGGAGTTGTGAAGAAAGTGCTGAGATTATGAACGCGCATACCAAGTTGAGCACCATTGTTAGAGATCACAATTTCGTGCACCAAGTTTTTGGTGCCGTTGCCGGGGATTGTTCGAGTTTGGACAACTGACGGTTCATCTTGTTGCTTAGATTGGGTAATTTTATTTTGTTTTATTTTCTTTAATTTTTGAAAAATAAAAAAATTCATAAAATCATAAAAAAACCCAAAAATATTTCATGTTTCTTGTTTGAATCTAGTGCCAAATTTTAAGTTTGGTGTCAATTGCATGATCTTAATTGTCTTGCAATTTTCGAAACACATGCATTGTGTTCTTGATGATCTTCAAGTTTTTCTTGATGAATTTCCTTGTTTGATCCTCATGATTTTTTGTTTTGTGTTGCATGATGTTTTTCATATGCATTCTTGCATTTATAGTACCCAAACATGAAAAATTTCTAAGTTTAGTGTCTTGCATGTTTTCTTTTATTGAAAACTAAGTTCTTGATGTTCATCATAATCTTCAAGATTGTTCTTGGTGTTCATCTTGACATGCATAATGTTCTTGCATATATCTTGTGTTTTGATCCAAGATTTTTATGTTTTGACTTATTTTGTTGTTTTTCAAAATCAAAAACATATCTTTTTAAATAAATAATACAGCAAAATGAAGACCCAAAAACATAAAGCAGAGGAATTACAGAGAAAAAGCTGGGCGTTCAAAATGCCCAGTGAAGAAGGAAAACTGGCGTTTAAACGCCAGCCAGGGTACCTAGCTGGGCGTTTAAACGCCCAAAACAAGCAGCTCTTGGGCGTTTAACGCCAGGATGACACTGGGAGAGGAATTTTGTTTTCAATTCAAATCTTTTTCAATTTTTCAAAATCTTATCTTTTTCATATCTTCTCTTATCAATCATATCCTTCAAAATCATATCTTTTAAATAATATCTTTTTCAAAAACCAAATCTTTCTCATTTTTATTTCACTATTTTCAAAAATCTTGATTCAAAAATTTCAAGTTTGTTACTTTCTTGTTAAGAAAGATTCAATATTTGAATTTTGGGAATCATATCTTTTAAATTTCTTGTTAATCAAGTCATTAATTTAAAAAAAAAAATCAAATCTTTTTAAGTTTATCTTTTCAAGTATATCTTTCTAAATCATATCTTTTTCAAATCACATCTTTTCAAAATTCTAATTTCAAAATCTTTTTCCAACCTCTTATCTTTTCAAAATTAAATTTGTGTCTTTTTCAAAACCACCTAACCACCTTTTTCACTTTAATTTTCGAAAAACACAACCAATTTTTCAAATTTTATTTTAAATTTTATTCCTTTTAAAATTTTCAAAAATCCCCCCTCTCTTATCTTTTTCTATTTAAACACTAACATTCCTCCTCCATTGTCAATTCGAACTCCATCTTTCTTTGTGTGTTCGAATTCTTCCTTACCTACCTCATCCTTCTATTCTTATTCTCCTCTAACACCTCAAGGAATCTCTATACTGTGACATAGAGGATTCCATATTTTTCCTTGTTTTCTTCTCTTTCATATGAGCAGGAACAAAGATAAAGGCATGCTTGTTGAAGCTGATCCTGAACCTGAAAGGACTCTGAAGAGGAAGCTAAAAGCAGCTAAAGCACAAAACTCTGAAGAGGACCTCATTGAAATTTTTGAAAAGGAGGCAGCCAAAGAAACAAATATGGCCGAATCAAACAACAATGCAAGGAAGGTGCTTGGTGACTTTACTACACCAACTTCCAACTTTTATGGAAGAAGCATCTCAATCCCTGCCATTGGAGCAAACAATTTTGAGCTAAAGCCTCAATTAGTTTCGCTACTGCAATAGAATTGCAAGTTTCATGGACTCCCATCAGAAGATCCTTATCAGTTTTTAACTGAGTTCTTGCAGATCTGTGATATTGTTAAGACCAATGGAGTTGATCCTGAGGTCTACAAGCTTATGCTTTTCCCTTTTGCTGTAAGAGACAGAGCTAGAACATGGTCGGACTCACAACCTAGAGATAGCCTGGACTCTTGGGATAAGCTGGTCACGGCTTTCTTAGCCAAGTTCTTTCCTCCTCAAAAGCTGGGCAAGCTTAGACTGGATGTTCAAACCTTCAAACAGAAAGAAGGTGAGTCCCTCTATGAAGCTTGGGAAAGATACAAGCAATTGACCAGAAAGTGTCCTTCTGACATGCTTTCAGAATGGACCACCTTAGATATATTCTATGATGGTCTGTCTGAATTATCCAAGATGTCACTGGACCACTCTGCAGGTGGATCCATTCACCTAAAGAAAATGCCTGCAGAAGCTCAAGAACTCGTTGAGATGGTTGCAAATAACCAATTTATGTACACCTCTGAGAGGAATCCCGTGAGTAATGGGACGCCTCAGAAGAGAGGAGTTCTTGAAATTGATGCTCTGAATGCCATACCGGCTTAGAACAAAATATTGACCCAACAAGTCAATATAATTTCTCAGAGTCTGAATGGATTGCAAAATGCATCCAACAGTACTAAAGAAGCATCTTCTGAAGAAGAAGCTTATGATCCTGAGAACCCTGCAATGGCAGAGGTTAATTACATGGGTGAGGACTTTGGCAACACCTATAATCCTTCATGGAGAAATCATCCAAATTTTTCATGGAAGGATCCACAGAAGCAAGGCTTCAATAATAACAATGGTGGAAGAAACAGGTTTAGCAATGGCAGACCTTTTCCATCATCATCTCAGCAACAGACAGAGAGTTCTAAGCAGAACCCCTCTAGCTTAGCAAACATAGTCTCTGATCTATCTAAGGCCACTCTCAGTTTTATGAATGAAACAAGATCCTCCATTAGAAACTTGGAGGCACAAGTGGGTCAGCTGAGTAAAAGGGTTACTGAAACTCCTCCTAGTACTCTCCCAAGCAATACAGAAGAGAATCCCAAAGGAGAGTGCAAGGCCATTGATGTAATCAAAATGGCTGAAACCTTAGAGGAGGAGGAGGACGTGAATCCCAATTAGGAAGACCTCAGGGAACGTTCATTAGCCATTAAGGAGTACCTTAATAAGGAACCAAAGGAATCTAAGGCTCATACAGAGACCATAGAGATTCCATTGGACTTCCTTTTACCATTCATGAGCTCTGATGACTATTCATTTTCTGAAGAGGATGAAGACATTGTTGAAGGGCAAGTTGCCCAGTATTTAGGAGCAATCATGAAGCTGAATGCCAACTATTTGGTAATGAGACTTGGGAGGATGAACCTCCCTTGCTTACCAATGAACTGAATACATTGGTTCAGCAAACTTTACCTCAAAAGAAACAGGATCCTAGTAAATTCTTAATACCATGTACCATAGGCACCATGAGCTTTGAGAAAGCTCTGTGTGACCTAGGGTCAGGGATAAACTTGATGCCACTCTCTGTAATGGAGAAACTGGGAATCTTTGAGGTACAGGCTGCAAAATTCTCATTAGAAATGGCAGATAAATCTATGAAAAAGGCTTATGGACTAGTAGAGGACATGCTAGTGAAGGTTGAAGGCCTTTACATCCCTGCTGATTTCATAATCTTAGACACTAAGAGGGATGAGGATGAATCCATCATCCTTGGAAGACCCTTCCTAGCCACAGCAAGAGCAGTGATTGATGTTGACAGAGGAGAGTTGATCCTTCAGTTGAATGAAGACTACCATGTAGTTAAGACTCAAGGTTCTCCTTCTGTACACATGGAGAGTAAGCATGAAGAGCTTCTCTCAGTACAGAGTCAAACAGAACCCCCACATTCAAACTCTAAGTTTGGGATTGAGAGATCTCAACCATGCTCTGATTATCTGTGAGGCTCCGTGAGAGCTCACTGTCAAGCTATCGACATTAAAAAAGTGCTTATTGGGAGGCAACCCAATTTTATTTTAATTTTATATCTATGTTATTTTGTGTTTTCTTTTAGGTTGATGATCATGTGGAGTCACAAAAACAAGTACAAAAATGAAGCAAATTAAAAAATAGCATTAAAAATAGCACACCCTGGAGGAAAAGCTTACTGCCATTTAAACACCAGTAAGAGTAGCAGAATGGGCGTTAAACGCCCAGTCTGGCACCATTCTGGGCGTTTAACGCCAGAAAGAAGCACCAGACTGGCGTTTAACGCCAGAACAGGGCATCAATCTGGCGTTAAATGCCAGAAACAAGTAGCAGGCTGGCGTTTAAATGCCAGAAAGGGAAGAAAAGCTGGCGTACAGGCAGCAGTCTGGCGTTAAACGCCAGGATTGCACTCTAAGGCATTTTGTACGCCTAATTGGAGCAGGGATGAGAAATTCTTGACCCTTCAGGATCTGTGGACCCCACAGGATCCCCACCAACCTCAACTCACTCTCTCTCTTCTTCACATCTTTTCATAACACTCTTCCCTAAATACCCTTCACCAAACACCTCCATATCTCTTCCCCAAATACACATCACAAAACCCTCTTCCTCCCTTGGTCGAACCACACCCCACCCTCCATCTCCTCCTTTTTCTTCTTCTTCTACTTCTTTCTTTCTTCTTTTGCTCGAGGATGAGCAAACCTTTTAAGTTTGGTGTAGTGAAAACATTGCTTTTTATTTTTCCATAACCATTTATGGCACCTAAGGCCAGAGAAACCTCTAGAAAGAGGAAAGGGAAGGCAATTGCTTCCACCTCTGAGTCATGGGAGATGGAGAGATTCATCTCAAAGGACCATCCATGGACCTCAACAAGAGCATGAGGAAGTACCTCATCAAGAAATCCCTGAGATGCCTCAAGGGATGCATTTTCCTCCACACAACTATTGGGAGCAACTCAACACTTCTTTGGAAAGCTTGAGTTACAACATGGACCAATTAAGGGTGGAACACCAAGAGCACTCCATCATTCTCCATGAGATTAGAGAAGATCAAAGAGCCATGAGGGAGGAGCAACAAAGGCAAGGAAGAGACATAGAGGAGCTCAAGAGCACCATTGGTTCTTCAAGAGGAGGAAGACACCACCCTCACTAAGATGGACTCATTCCTTAATTTCCTTGTCTATTTATTTTTCTGTTTTTCGATTTTTATGCTTGATGTTCTATCTATGTTTGTGTCTTCACTACATGATCATTAGTGTCTAGTGTCTATGTTTTAAAGCTATGAATAATTCCATGAATCCTTCACCTTTCTTAAATGAAAAATATTTCTAATTACAAAAGAACAAGAAGTACATGAGTTTCGAAATTTATCCTTGAAATTAGTTTAATTATTTTGATGTGGTGACAATACTTTTTGTTTTCTGAATGAATGCTTGAACAGTGCATATTTTTTATCTTGTTGTTTATGGATGTTAAAATTGTTGGCTCTTGAAAGAATAATGAAAAAGAGAAATGTTATTGATGATCTGAAAAATCATAAAATTAATTCTTGAAGCAAGAAAAAGCAGTGAATGATAAGGCTTAGGGAAAAAAAAAAGAAAAAAATGGCGAGAAAGAAAAGAAAGAAAAATAAAAAGCAAGCAGAAAAAGCCAATAACCTTTAAACCAAAATGCAAGGGTAGAAAGGATCTAAGGCTTTGAGCATTAATGGATAGGAGGGCCCAAGGAAATAAAATCCAGGCCTAAGCGGCTAAATCAAACTGTCCTTAACTGTGTGCTTGTGGCATGAAGGTCCAAGTGAAAAGCTTGAGACTGAGTGGTTAAAGTCGTGATCCAAAGAAAAAAGAGTGTGCTTAAGAACTCTGGACACCTCTAATTGGGGACTTTTGCAAATCTAAGTCACAATCTGAAAAGGTTCACCCAATTATGTGTCTGTGGCATTTATGTATCCGGTGGTAATACTGGAAGACAAAGTGCTTAGGGCCACAGCCAAGACTCATAAAGTAACTGTGTTTAAGAATCAACATACTAAACTAGGAGAATCAATAACACTATCTGAATTCTGAGTTCCTATGGATGCCAATCATTCTAAACTTCAAAGGAAAAAGTGAGATGCCAAAACTGTTCAGGAGCAAAAAGCTACTAGTCCCGCTCATCTAATTGGAGCTAAGTTTCATTGATATTTTGGAATTTATAGTATATTCTCTTCTTTTTATCCTATTTAATTTTCAGTCGCTTGGGGACAAGCAACAATTTAAGTTTGGTGTTGTGATGAGCAGATAATTTATACGCTTTTGGCACTGTTTTTAGGTATTTTTAGTAGGATCTAGCTACTTTTTAGGATATTTTTATTAGTTTTTATGCAAAATTCACATTTTTGGACTTTACTATGAGTTTGTGTATTTTTCTGTGATTTCAGATATTTTCTGGCTAAAATTGAGGGACCTGAGCAAAAATCTGATTCAGAGGCTGAAAAAGGACTGCAGATGCTATTGGACTCTGACCTCCCTACACTCGAAGTGGATTTTCTGGAGCTACAGAACTTCAAATGGCGCGCTCTCAATTGCGTTGGAAAGTAGACATCTAGGGCTTTCCAGAAATATATAATGGTTCATACTTTGCTCGAGTTTTGATGATGAAAACTGGCGTTCAAACGCCCATTCTCTGCCCTATTCTGAAGTTAAACGCCAGAAACAGGTTACAAGTTAGAGTTAAATGCCAGAAACAGGTTACAACCTGGCATTTAACTCCAAGAGAAGCCTCTACACGTGAAAGCTTCAATGCTCAGCCCAAGCACACACCAAGTGGGTCCGGAAGTGGATTTCTGCATCATTTACATATCTCTGTAAACCCTAGTAGCTAGTTCATTATAAATAGGACCTTTTACTATTGTATTGACATCCATCTTTGATCCGTTTTATGCGATCTTAGACCTTTATGGAGGCTGGCCATTCGGCCATGCCTGGACCTTCATCACTTATGTATTTTCAACGGTGGAGTTTCTACACACCATAGATTAAGGTGTGGAGCTCTGCTGTTCCTCAAGTATTAATGCAATTACTACTATTTTCTATTCAATTTAAGATTATTCTTATTCTAAGATATTCACTCGCACTTCAACCTAATGAATGTGATGATCCGTGACACTCATCATCATTCTCACCTATGAACGCGTGCCTGACAACCACTTCTGTTATATCTGCAATAGCTTGAGTGTGTATCTCTTGGATTCTTGGCTCATGCGTGTTGATTGCCTCTCCTGACAATAGAGCCTTCAATTCCTTGAGATCAAAGTCTTCGTGGTATAAGCTAGAATCCATTGGCAGCATTCTTGAGATCCGGAAAGTCTAAACCTTGTCTGTGGTATTCCGAGTAGGATCTGGGATGGGATGACTGTGACGAGCTTCAAACTCATGAGTGTTGGGCGTGTGACAGACGCAAAAGGATTATTGGATCCTATTCCAACACAAGTAAGAACCGACAGATGATTAGCCCTACGTAACCCGTAGTTGGACCATTTTCACTGAGAGGATGGGAGGTATCCATTGACGCCGGTGAAACCCAACATACAACTTGCCATGGAAAGGAGTATGACTGATTGGATGAAAGCAGTAGGAAAGCAGAGATTCAGAAGGATTGATGCACCTTCATACACTTATCTGAAATTTCCACCAATGAATTACATAAGAATCTCTATCTTATTTTATGTTTTATTTATCTTTTAATTATCAAACTCCATAATCAATTGAATCTGCCTGACTGAGATTTACATGATGACCATAGCTTGCATCAAGCCATCAATCTCCGTGGGATCGACCCTTACTCACGTAAGGTTTATTACTTGGACGACCCAGTGCACTTGCTGGTTAGTTGTGCGGAGTTGTTAGAGATCATGAACGCGCATACCAAATTGAGCGCCGTTGTTAGAGATCACAATTTCGTGCACCAATGGTTGCTGTATGTTATCACTCAACTTCATTTTCTGAAATGTAGAGTAAAATAAAATATTGGCACTACTTCCTGGGTCCAACAATATTTTGCGAACTATAAGGTCTTTTAGTTGAATAGAGATGACAACTGAGTCGTCTAAGTTGAGTTCAGTTGAATTGAAATCGGACGGTTGGAACGTCATTTCAGGGAAGTTGGGAAAAGTTTGATGATTGTTGATGGTTCTCTCTACAGCGAGCATAGTTTGGTAAGTGCGTTTGCAAGCAGAGCTTGATGCTCCACCACCAGCGAAGCCCCAGATATGCAATTCATCACACCTCCGGGTTGATTGGGCTAAGCTGTATGTGCTTTGTCCTTGCCCCAAGAAGATTGACCCGCAGGAGATAAGTCAGATGGATGTGTGTTCCGCTTTTGGATATAGTCGCTGATGTATTTGTCTAGATGTCCTTGCCGAGCTAAGCACTCGAGCAAGTCTTTGACTACAACACACTCATCAGTAGTGTTCCCGTGTTTCTGATGGAAAGAATAATACTTTGTTTCTTCCACATTCTTCATATCTTGGTAGGTTCTAACCTTCCGAGGAGGTTTGATTACTTTCGAATTCAGTATTTTCTTGATGATTTTCTCCCTTTTGGTGCTGAATTGGGTATAAGAATTGTAACGCGGTGTCAATCGAAAAGGTTTCTTATTATCCCGAGCTTTATCGTCATCCTTATTGGTTTGATTCTTCTCGGATTTTCGAGCTTTGTGCAGCTCTTCAATCTCCATTTGACCCTTGGCTTTCTTTCAAAACTCGGCCAAGGCTCTGGATTTGGCCAATATAATGGCCTCTTGAAACTTTTCCGGGTGGAGTCCACTCTTTATAGCATATAGGTGTACCTCAGGGTAAAATTTTGGGATGCTCATTACTACTTTGGTGAAGCGGGTGACATACTCCCTTAAGCTTTTGTGCTGTCCTTGCTTGATAGTGTTCACATAGTCGGAATCATGTAAATAGATGGAAGATGCAATGAATTGATCTTCGAATTGCTTAGCGATCTCCTGAAAGCGTGAAATTAAACCTGCAGGTAAAGATGAAAACTAATCAAGTGCAGGACCTTCTAAAAAAGTAGAAAAATAATGACATAAAATTGGATCAGAAGCACCGTTCACTATCATTATAGATCAAAATTTTTTGACCTATTTTTTCGGATCTCCCGTGCCATCGTAAGGAGTCAAAGTGACCGGTAATGCGAAGTTTCTAGACAGTTTGAAATTCATGACGTTGGCCGTGAATGGTCCAATAGCGTTGTCCAATTCGTCATCATCATCGTTTTGTTGATCTCTCTCTGGTTGTTGAGTTTCAGAGATGTCCGTTGAATTAGAATTTTCTTCATCGTCCTCTGGTTGCTCATTGTGATTATCATTATTTTCAATCCAAGCATTAGTTAATTCGGCTATTTGATTTGTCATTCATTGGTTTTCTTCTGCCATACACTGATTAGCTTATTGTAGTTTCGTTATCATCCGAAGAAGCTCGAATGGTGTAGGAGGAGACTTGTCAGCCATGAACATGTATGAAAGTTTTGGGACCTAAAGAAAGAAGGGTTTTTATTTCTAACCCCCACTGTAGGTGCCAATTGTTCTTGTGGAGGTTGGCCGCTGTATAGCTCATCCGCTGATGAGTATCTGTAAACTTTCTGTCAGGATGAGTTATATGTCAGCAATGAGAGAACAAGGGGATGGGTACCTGCAAAAAAGGCACTCCGACGCTCAAGTTAATAAATAAATAATAGGCTTTGCAAATTGTAATAATCTGAACAATCTTCTTACCATTTTCTTTATATCTGAAATGAAGAGTAACGTTTATGTTTGCGAGTAATGATGCTTTAAACGGAGAGTAATAGCATATCTGAGCGTTTTGGTACTTGTTTTGATGACTGTTATTGACAACCGATCTATAATATTTATAGTTGAATTATAATGTATAACCAATTTATAACAATAATATCAGTTACAAAAATTTATATCAAAATCTAATGTATAAAATTTTTATTTAGAATATATATTTAATATATAATTTTTTTGTCCCATTTTTATATAGTCGATCATATCTTTTGAGTTTTTTTTAGGCAATTGAAACTTTTCGGTATAATTTTAGTAGTAGTATATATACTAGAATGAGACCCGCGCGATGCGCGGGACGGTAAATTAATGATAGTATATAATAAATATTAAAAATTATTATGTTTTGTAGAATTAAATTAAATATGTGTAAACTAAAGTTAAATTTAAAAGGTGTTTTATTTAAAATAATTTGTAGTACACAAGATTTGGATGTTGGAGTTGTACAAAGTAACATTTTATTTGGTGGTATAATTTTTTCATTTGTTTTAGTTGATGGACTTAGTCTTCTTATGTGACGCTCATCCTCCTTTTTCTTTATTGGTTGTGGTTAGAGCTGTTGCTTTTTTCTTTCTGGCGTAGGTTCTTACAAAGACATGTTCTTTATGAATTGTTGAGTTGTATGTACTTTCTATTGTGTTGTTTGTTCCATCTTTGCATGTATGTTCTTCTTCCGAACATATCTTGAATTTGTATGATTTTTTTTTCCTTCATCTCTTGATGGGTATGTGATCTTCGTCTGATGATATTAGTGTTGGCGAAGTTGGTTCCTAATATCAATGAATAATTTAAATTAGAAATAAAAATGATGTCTTGAATAAGTAATTTTTTTTAGTATTACATATTTTATTTGTTGTAATGGGTGTTGAGATTTAGTGTTTTTGGTTGGAATAAATGTCTTGGTCACAGTGTATTGTTGAGAATCTTCTGTGAGATTAAAATAATTTACTTTGACTTCAAATATAAGTGTGAGGTTGCACAAATTTTTCAATTGAGGTGGTACTTCAATGTCATTACTTTGCTAGAGTGTCATTAGATTTGAAGCAGTTGTGCCTAACAATTTGTCGCTTCACCGTTAAATAGTACAAAAGTTGTTATAGTACTTTGATATGAAACTTTTAAGTGAATTTTAAACCTGATACGGCCGTTACAAATCTGATATCATAATTCGGCATTATATACAATAACTCGGCATTATGCACCATAACTCGGCACTTTATGTTATAACTCGGCGTTATACGTTACAATCAGACATTATCACTTATTAAAACCTATTAATTGCTCTTCAATTCAGATGATCAATAGAAACGTAACCAACCTATTTTATCTCACCTATAAAGGTATGATATTTTATCTTCAAAGGGGACATGGAATTCTCAATACTGACTTAAGCTTCGGAGTACCTTTGCAGGTACACTCTCCCCTTGTTTCTTGCTCAAAGCTCTACGCGATTGGACATCCCCTTGGAGTAAAGCTCGGATTACCATAAGCTCAAAGGTCGGCACCGAAGATAACAACTCGGCGTCGATTCCCAGAGACCGAGCTCTCCCTCCAGGTATCCATACAAGAACAACGACTCCCAAGGACCGAGCTCTCCCTTCAGGTATCCATACAAGAACAATTGGCGCCCACCGTGGGCCTCGAAATAAACACCCTTCTTTCTATAGGCCCCATTTCCTTCCAATGGCTTCAAACTTACCTGCACCTTTGTAAACAAAGGTCATATAGTAAATCATTAAGACCCAAAAAAGGCTGATCTATATCTGTTTTTCCGATCTATATCTGCTTTTTCGATCATTATCTGTCATCTCTGTATTTTTCAAATCATCTCTGATATATTTATTTGCCGATCTATATCTGTTTTTCTTTTGATCAATATTTGTCATCTCTATTTTCCAATTCATCTCTGGTATATTTATTTGCCGATCTATATCTGTTTATTTGATCAATATATGTCATCTTTATTTTTCAATTCATCTCTGGTATATCTATTTGCCGATCTATATCTATTTTTCCAATCTATATATGTCATCTCAACTTTTCAATTCATATCTAGTATATCTATTTGCCTATCTATATCTGTTTTTCCGATCAATATCTGTCATCTTTATTTTTCAATTCATCTCTGGTATACTTATTTGCCGATCTATATCTGTTTATCTTATCAATATATGTCATCTCTATTTTTCAATTCATCTCTGGTATATCTATTTTCCGATCTATATCTATTTTTCCGATCTATATCTGTCATCTCAACTTTTGAATTCATATCTAGTATATCTATTTGCCGATCTATATCTATTTTTCCGATCAATATCTGTCATCTTTATTTTTTAATTC
>NC_029788.2:120949346-120975224 GCF_000816755.2 Arachis ipaensis
ACGAGATAACGTCGACCTCTTTGCATGGAAAGCCGCAGACATGCCAGGCATAGACCCTAAACTAATGTGTCATAAGTTGGCAATCTATCCAGGATCTCGACCGGTGCAGCAGAGATGAAGAAAGCTTGGGCCAGAGCGATCCCAGGCTGTGGAAGAGCAAGTACAGGCACTGCTGGAAGCCGGATTTATAAGAGAAGTCAAATACCCACTATGGCTAGCCAACGTCGTCTTGGTGAAAAAGTCGAATGGGAAGTGGCGAATGTGCACCGATTACACCGATCTCAACAAAGCTTGTCCAAAAGATCCATACCCACTCCCAAGTATTGACGCCCTGGTAGATGCTTCCTCTGGATATAAATATCTCTCGTTTATGGATGCATATTCGGGATACAACCAAATTCCCATGTATCCACCAGATCAAGAAAAGACCTCGTTTTTAACACCAAAAGCGAACTACTGTTACATCGTGATGCCCTTCGGTCTCAAGAACGCAGGAGCTACTTATCAAAGACTAATGAATAAAGTTTTCTCGGATCACATCGGAAAGATCATGGAGGTCTATGTGGACGACATGCTAATAAAAACACAAAGTGAAGAGATATTATTGTCCGACCTGGCTCAAGTATTCGACATCATAAGGAAGCATGACATGCAACTCAATCCCGCGAAATGCACCTTTGCAGTAGAAGCGGGCAAATTCTTAGGTTTCATGCTCACCCAAAGAGGAATTGAAGCCAATCCAGACAAATGTCAAGCCATACTCAACATGAAGAGCCCAACCTGTGTCAAAGAAGTACAGCAACTCAACGGGAGATTGGCCGCTCTATCCCAATTCTTAGCAGGAGCCGCGATAAGATCTCTTCCCTTCTATGCTACTTTAAGAAAGGGAAAACAGTTCGAATGGACAATAGAGTGCGAACAAGCCTTCCAGGACTTTAAGAAGTTCTTAGGACAGCCACCTATCCTATCCCGACCACGAGTAGGAGAACCACTCATATTATATCTCGCAGTGGGAAGCAGGGCAGTAGCATCAGCACTAGTCAGAGAAGACGAAAATGGACAACAACCCGTCTACTTCATTAGCAAAGCACTGCAGGGATACGAGCTGAACTATCAGAAAATAGAAAAATTTGCCTACACTCTCATTCTAATGTCTCGGCGACTCCGCCCTTACTTCCAGGCCCACACCATTAAAGTTCGAACTAACCAGCCCATAAAAGGAATATTGCAAAAAATAGATTTAGCGGGCAGAATTCTACAATTGGCAGTCGAGTTGTCAGAGTTTGACCTCCAATATGAAGCTCGGACGGCCATCAAATCACAGTATCTGGCCGACTTTATCGCAGAATTCACAGATGTCCTAGAAACCCCCACAGAATGGAATCTTTACGTGGACGGTTCTTCAAACAAAACTGGAAGCGGCGCAGGTGTAATAATAGAAAGCAACCAAGGAACCCAAGTTGAGCTCTCCCTCAAGCCGGGTTCCCGGCCTCAAACAACCAAGCGGAATATGAAGCATTATTAGCTAGTTTGAAACTGGCTAAAGAGGTCGGAGCTCAAAAACTCAACATTTACAGCGATTCACAAGTGGTCACATCACAAATAACAGGAAGCTACCAGGCCAAAGATCCCACCATGAAAAAGTATATGGATAAAACCAAGGAACAGCTCGGACAAATTGGGGAGTATAAAATCTGCCACATACCCCGCGAACAAAATGCCCGAGCTGATGCACTCTCAAAACTAGCCAGCACCAAACCAGGAGGCAACAATAGAAGCCCCATCCAGGAAACGTTGCAGAACCCGTCAATCTTGGAAGAGGAAAAAGTCCTGACGATAACAAGTCGGGACTAAGGATGGATAACCCCCATAATCAACTACCTCAAAACAGGAACGCTCCCCACAGAAGAAAAGGAGGCAAAGAGGTTAAAAAGGGAGGTACAGTACTACACCATCATAAACAACATCCTGTACAGAAGAGGAATATCAACACCTTTACTAAAATGCGTGCCGACCTCCAACACAAGGGAAGTGCTAGAAGAAATACACGGCGGCATTTGTGGCAATCATCTTGGAGCACGAGCTCTCGCCAAAAAAGTACTCTGGGCGGGATTTTATTGGCCAACTCTACAGAAAGAAGCTACAGAATTTATAAAGACATGTCCACCATGTCAGAAACATGCCAACTTTCACATCGCCCCGCCAGAAGAGCTCATCAGCGTGACCTCGCCTTGGGCGTTTGCAAAATGGGGACTCGATCTTCTCGGCCCCTTTCCACAGGGATCAGGACAAGTTAAATTCCTCATAGTAGGGGTAGATTACTTTACAAAGTGGATCGAGGCAGAGCCCCTAGCCAATGCCACCGCTCAAAGAAGCCAGAAATTCTTATACAGAAACATTGTCACGAGGTTCGGGGTTCCATATTCAATAACCACAGACAATGGCACTCAATTCACAGATGCAGGCTTCAGAAAACTAGTAGCCGACTTGAATATAAGGCACCAGTACACCTCCGTTGAACATCCACAAGCCAATGGACAGGCCGAAGCCGCTAACAAAGTCATACTGGCCGGATTAAAACGGAGATTACAAGATGCAAAGGGAGCCTGGGCAGAAGAGCTTCCACAGGTCCTATGGGCATATCGAACAATGCCACATTCCACCATGAAGGAATCTCCCTTCCGATTAGCATACGGAATAGAGGTGATGATTCCAGTAGAGATTGAGGAAGGGTCGCCTAGAGTAATTCACTACAATGAGGAAGCAAACTCCCAACTTCAGAGAGAAGAGCTCGACTTGTTACCCGAAATCCAGGAAAGAGCTCGGATCAGGGAAGAAGCTCTAAAGCGCCGAATGGCTTCCAAATATAATCAAAAGGTAGTGCCGAGAAGTTTCGCAGAGAATGATCTCATCCTAATCCGAAATGATATCGGAACAACTCGACCAGGAGAAGGAAAGCTGGCAGCAAACTGGAAAGGACCCTACCGAGTTGTAGAAGTACTTGGAAAGGGCTACTACAGATTGTCTGAACTCGATGGGCGAGAGCTTCCCAGGTCATGGCACGCCTGCAACCTAAGAAGGTACTACAGTTAGAAGAGATAAAAGATCTCATCATTGGATGCACTCTTTTTCCTGAAAAGGTTTTTTAATGAGGCACCAAGTTGAGACTCAGACAATCCCATATGTATATATTTGCACTTTTCCTTTAAATAAAATACATTTTAGATATCCTACAAAGATTTCAAGATGCATTAATCTGAAACATTCATCGTCCGATTATAAAGCAACAGATCGGCAGAAAGTGAAAAACAATTTCACTGCATGATCACGATAAAGACAAGTCGTCCGATAAAGGTGAAAACGCGATTCACCCAAAGGACGATCTAGAGATGACAACCACTTTCTACAAATCGGCAAAGATGAACACAGAATAATGTAAGAAGTTATCGAAAGTGATCTAAAAAAGAACCTGACGAGGTCTTACGGATCGCTAAAATAATAACTTAAAGACTGGTCGAAAGAAGTCGAACCAAGTCAACCCAAGTTATAAGTAAACCCTGGAAAGAGGTCTAGTCAACCCTATTAAAGAGGATTACTTTAACTTAGAAGGGCCCGACATAACAAAGTCAGCCCAAAATGAAAAGTTATCAAAGTAGTCCCTGAAAGAGATCTGACAAAGATCCAAGAAAGAGGACTACAAAAAATAACTTAAAGGAGACCGATATAACCAAGTCGGACTCCTACTACTGAAAAGTTATCAAAGTAGTCCCTGAAAGAGATCTGACAAAGATCCAAGAAAGAGGACTACAAAAAATAACTTAAAGGAGACCGATATAACCAAGTTGGACTCCTACTACTGAAAAGTTATCAAAGTAGTCCCTGAAAGAGATTTGACAAAGATCCAAGAAAGAGGACTATAAAAAATAACTTAAAGGAGACCGATATAACCAAGTCGGACTCCTACTACTGAAAAGTTATCAAAGTAGTCCCTGAAAGAGATCTGACAAAGATCCAAGAAAGAGGACTATAAAAAATAACTTAAAGGAGACCGATATAACCAAGTCGGACTCCTACTACTGAAAAGTTATCAAAGTAGTCCCTGAAAGAGATCTGACAAAGATCCAAGAAAGAGGACTACAAAACATAACTTAACGGAGACCGACATAACCAAGTCGGACTCCTACTACTAAAAAGTTATCAAAGTAATCCCTGAAAGAGACCTAACAAAGGTCCAAAAAAGAGGATTACAAAAATAACTTAGAAGGGGACCAACGCAAAGGAATCGGTCACAAATACAGAAAACCGAGAAACAAGTTGGACCTATACAATCACAGCCTCAAAGGATCCAAGATACAAGCAATAAAACAAAGTAATCCAAGGAGGTCGAGCAGCAAGATTTCGAACATCAATAACAAAAAAGATGTCAAGTCAAACAACTACTTTTACTTTATAAAGTTATAAGGCCTAGAAGGGCACCAAAACCTACCGTGAAGAGATAGCAAGTTACTTTTTATTTTTCAAAATAAAAAGTTGATAGATAAGCAACTAGGAAGCGTTAGCAAATAAATAAAAAAGTTCTAAAAGAGCCCACAAGCCGGGCCAACTACACAAATTTTCAAGAAGAGATCAGCAAGCATCAGGAGCCTTCTTGGCAGCATCAGGACAAGGAGAAGGAGGGCGAGTCTGGATCGGCACAGCATCCACAGTTCCATCCTCCCGATTCAGGATCTGGCAATCCGAGTCGGGCACAGCAGGAGGAACCAAAGAGGTCGGTACTTTGGTAGAGGACACAGGGGGAGGAACAACATCATCATCATCACCCTCATCATCAGGGACAATCTTGCCATCCCTGACAATATTATCCAGGCTAAAAAGGGTGAGGTCGGCCTCGGGAGCAATGACCTGAACTTGCTCCCTCAAGTTCTCATAAGCAGCAGTCACGCTGCCAACGAGATGACTTTGGAGCTCAGCATAATCTTCCCGAACACTGTCGAGCTCCCCCATCAGGCGCATCACCTCCCGATAAGATGAAACGTAACTCTCCTTGTGCATCAGGACTGCATCCTCAGCCAACCTCAAAGAAGCCGCCAGTGATTGAGAACTCGCCTCCTCGTTCTTCAAGTCCTTCTCCAGCTTGGCTACCTTTATCTCAAGTTCCTCCTTCAACTCTTTCATCCGATCAAACTCTTGTTTTGCCTCCTCCATAAATGCTTTAGTAGCGTGGAGAGGGAGATTCTGAGCAGTCCGATATAGGGAAGCCGACATATACACCATCTTCACGTGATTTCGGGCCATAAATTCCAAGTGATGGAGGATAGACACATCGTCCATGGAGAGAGCGCTGTAGGGACCGATTTGTTGATCCACAAATTCAATGGCATTAAAATCAGGAGCATCGAGGTCAAAGGGCTCAGCAGTCTTTTGTTTTTTATTGGGAGGAGCAACAGAAGGAGCAGCAGAGGTGGCATGAGGATCTACCAAACGAACTCGGGGTGTAGGGATTACCTTCTTCACCCCGGGGGAACTCTACACCGATGGCTTCTCGCGCGCTTGGGAGGATCCCTCCCCAGCCGCCTTGGCAGCAACATTTCTGGCAGCAGTCGCCCTCTGCGCCCTCTTAAAAGCTTTCATGGATTCACTATTCTTCATTGCCTCTGCAAATAAAACAGAAATCCAGTTACAAGTCGGACAAGTCGGAAAGACAGCTACAAGCAACATAAACAGATAATAAAGAAAACACAAAGATACCCAGTTCAATTTGAAGAAGAGAAAGATTGGTTAGAAATTTCTTTGTGTCAAGATGGGGAGGTTGACCCCAACGTTCTTCCAAGATAGTCACAAAGGGTCGCTCAGCATCATCCAACATCTCCCACGAATACCTGGAGACCCTCACGTCTTTTTGCCATTCCAAGGGAAAAGCAGGTTCATCATTCTCATCCAGGAAAAAGGGCCGAGCTTCTTCAACAGCTCGGACCTTGAAAAAGTAGTTTTTAAAATCACGGAACGACTCGTCAAACATGGAAAAAACCTTCTTTCCTTGGGTAGAACGAAAGGAGACCCAAGCTGACTTCTTTTTTACCACACCGGGCTTAGTCAAGACAAACAGATAGAAAAAGAGAGATTGGGAAGCAGGAATACCAAAACCATTGCACAACAATTGGAAAATTTTAATAAAATCCCAGGAATTAGGGTGAAGTTGAGAAGGGGCAACATTACAAGACCATAACAGGTCGGTTTCAAAACGGGTAAAAGGAAGGGTGATACCCAGCTGACCAAAGAAAAAATCATAAGCATAAAAGAAAGGGCGACCATCAACAACCCGAGTTGAAAAGCAGACTCTCTCATCAGAAGAGGGAGGGACAAGTTCATAGTTCTTCTCATCACCAGAATTACTACAGACACTATGAAACTGCCTAAGCTGAGCACAAAATTCAGTGTCAACCAGCGAGACACACATGAGAACCATGGAGTCCACCCAATCGGCCATACCCGCGGGAACCTAGGAAGGCATCTCTACAACGTTATTTCGGGAAGACATGAGGTCAACTAAATCCTACAAAAGAAAAGAAGAATAGATTACTTAAAAACATCTCGGACCGGGGGCAAAACATCTCAACGGGCGGATCAAAAAAAAAGGGAAAACCCCAAGACTCAAGACAAAAGTCTCGGGGCATCCCTGAGAGGCAGTAAACAAGCAAGGTCTTTTTAATTATTTATACAGCCTACATCCCAACACTCATCAAAACAAAGGAAGCAAAAGTGCAAAAGGTCCACCCTCCTACAGTTCATCAGGAAAAGCATTGCTCCTACAGTTTATCAGCGGAAAGCACTATTTCTACAGTTTATCAGAAATTCCAAAAAGGACCAAGCGGAAAAACAGCAAAGGCGCAAACTTTTTCAAAATCAAGCAAAAAACCATTCCCAAATATCATCCACGCCAAACAGAGATAGTTAAAAATACAACCTTTTTCCAAAACCAGATAAAAGCAACCTTCAAATAAAGGACGGAACAGAAACTGTTTTGGCAAAATTCAAAACAAAAACCAAAGGAAACGGAGCACTTGAAAGCAATTAATGAGGGTATTAAAACCCTCGCATATTCCCAAAGCGTTGATATAAAAGTGCGCGCTTTTAAAGAAAAACATTTCACATTCAAAAGGGCTCTACAAGGAAAGGAATTGACAAAATGCTTGAGTTCGCTTCGCTAGACCGAAGTCAAGGACTCGACCTCAACAAAAAGACGGAGCTCAAGCAGGGGCACTGTTCATACCCTGGGTCGAGCTATCCGACTTGGGATGATTGGAGACAAAACGACCGACCTGTTTAGGTCAAGCGGACCGACTTCTTTACGAAGAACTCGGCCAAATCGACAAGAAAGCCCAAAAAGGGCCCAACTCAAGGAACAACAGCCCAATCCAAAGGCAGCCCAAGCCTATAGAGAGAGGGGCGGTTCCGTTGAAGATAAGCTGACCTCACCCAAAGATAAGATAAGATAAGATAAGATAACTAACTTATCTTATCTAAAAAGGTCACTCCACACCATTATAAATGCACTGGAGCACCCAGGTATAACTCATACTCTGATTCTACATAACACCTGTTTAATACCCATGCTAACTACCTGCGATAGGACTAGACATGCATCATCCTTGTTTGAACCTTTGCATTTGGTTGTGTTTGCTTGTATTACTTCTCTGTGATTGTGTTGTTTGACTTGTTTGTATGTTGGTCTGGATCTCTTTCTTGAGCTATTAGATTGTGAATGTATTGAGGTGTTTAAGAATTGATGTTGTGATTGTTGAGGTTTAATTATGTGGTTGAGAAATAGTTAATATGAAAGTTTTGTGAATGGGATTTTGTTTTAAATTCGGAAATTTAGAAGAAAGTATTTAGTTATCTAAAGTAAAATTTAAAAGTATTTTCAGGGGTTGGTAAAAATATAGTTCTCTTAAATAAATGGATTATTTGCATTTTAATTTCTATTTTTACGGCATTTCCGTTCCCTACTGAGAACGTGTGGTTTGTTCTCACCCCAAAATCTTCCACTCTTTCAGTGACAAGCTTGAAGGTTCAATATGAAACTGCGGATGAGTAGTAGATTTACTTGTGATTCCTGTTATTTTTATAGAGTTCTCTCGCCCTTGTTGCTTTAAGTTTTATTTTATCTAGAGGGATAGGTATTGAATTTATTTGTATAGCACTTATTATTATTAATAATTATGTGATTAATATTATTTGAAAATCTTTGATATGTAATTTTAATTACTAAAAATAATTTTCTGGAATTTTCTATAAAACTGAAATGCGATATCGAACTAAAAGCTCAATATTAAATAGTTAATAAGGAAAACAGGTTAGTAATGCCTTACTTTTGTCACGATCATGACATGCTAAAAGTTAGGGTGTTACAACTTTACGTTATAACTCGGCGTTATACATTACAATCAGACATTATCACTTATTAAAACCTATTAATTGCTCTTCAATTCAGATGATCAATAGAAACGTAATCGACCTATTTTATCTCACCTATAAAGGTATGATATTTTATCTTCAAAGGGGACATGGAATTCTCAATACTGACTTAAGCTTCGGAGTGCCTTTACAGGTACACTCCCCCTTGTTTCTTGCTCAAAGCTCTACGCGATTGGACATCCCCTCGGAGTAAAGCTCGGATTATCATAAAGCTCAAAGGTCGGCACCGAAGATAACAACTCGGTGTCGATTCCCAGAGACCGAGCTCTCCCTCCAGGTATCCATACAAGAACATAACCTAAAATAAGTATTGAATTATTAACTGATAATTTGATAGATGGAATTGTGAAAAGTATATAGAGTTACTTTATTGTTGGATATTGTGGTGTTCGATTATATGTGCCACAAATGTAGTTGTCTCCTTTTTTATATGCTTTTTTTTGACACTTTTCATATTCAATATAGTTTCATCCAAATTTATCATCAATTTCATTTATTGTTGTTAAAATTGTGAAGATCTTTTCCTATTCCAATATTCAATGATCTATGCTAGGGAACCAAAAGGGTATTAGCCAAAAACCAGCCAAATATCTTTGGGTGAATCCAAAATCTCTACGAGTTAATATATATAGATGTTTCTTCTGCTAAGTATCAGAATGTTTCTTTTTCATACTAAATGGATGTTCTTTTATATTTTTTCAAATTTTTTTGTATTGCAAATGTGAATGTCTCTATTTCTTTAAAAATTTCATATTTTTTTTAAATTTTATAGATATTTAATTATTTTTGCTAAAATATAACTAGATATTTCTTTTGTTAAGTATTCGGATGTTTTTTTTCATATTAAATGAATATTTTTTTATAATTTTGTAATTGTGTAGTTTGCAGTCTCTTTAATCATCAAAACAGCACCTAATATCCCAAAACGCAGAAAACAACGTCTGCAACAAACCCCTAATTACAAACATGTATGTTAAATACAAAATAAAAACTCCATCATCCACCATCCTTCTCACTAACATTATAGCACCATCCACCTTTGAATCCATTCACTTCCCTCCCCACCTTGCTTACCACCCCAACGATCTCGTGCCCCGGAACAACCGGGTACCTAGTGATTCCCCATTCATTTTTGACGTAGTGAATGTCCGTGTGGCAAATCCCGCAGTACAAGATCTCTATGCTCACGTCATTAACACCGTTCTCCCTGCAAACAAACTAACTAAGCTACAAATCCAAATACATTCAAAGTATGTATTAAATATGTATATACCTTCTTTTGAAAGTGTAGGGGGTTATGTTGCCAGAAGAATCATGAGCAGCCCATCCAAAAACGGTTTGTGTGTGATTGGGTGTGGTCTCAGCCATGATCCAAGAATGAATTCCTGATCTACTTGTTTCTACTTTCTACTGATGATGTGGAGCAGCATTGGTGAGAGAAAAAAGTGTGTGTGATTGTTAGAGGTGGGTAGGTTAATGTGAGAGAGAAGACGAAGGCTTTTATAGGTTTTAATTAGGTTTACTTAATTAATTTTAAATTTTTTAAATTTTGAATTTAAAAAATTTAAAATTAATTATTAATATAAATTAATGTGGTTTTGTTTAGTTTTTGGCTGATAACCTATTGGTTCTATATACTTTTCCATATTCAATTTATGTTATCATTAGGTATATGGTATTTGAGTAAGTATGAATGTATGATGCATGTTGTGAGTTTTTTTTGTAATATCTGATCATCAGATTCCTATTACATGGCCATTAGATTTTGGATAGTTATTCGATTTCTAATCATTCTATTCTGAAAATTTGTGTTGACATTGTCTTGGTTTGGTATCTCCATTACTTTTTTTTATGTTGATCACTTATGTTTAGGATTTTTTTTATATTTGTTAAATTGAATAATTAAATAAATGAATTAATTTTTGAAAGACTTTTTAGTTATGAAATACCCATAAGCTAGTTGTGTGGATTCTTCAGTTTGTGAATTAATGTAGTTTTTTGTATTCGAAATTGTACTATTCGAATAATCACCTAAAATATTATAATATAATATGTTATATAAAATAAAATTGTGTTGTATTTGTCTCATTTAATGTATTATATAAAATATAATTCTTTGAACTAACAATGACATCTACAATAAAAAGAACAAAATTGTGTTGAAATTTTTTTGAATAAATTATTTTTAATAAGAATAATTAAAATAGTATAAAGTAAAATTACTTGGTAATATTTTTCTTTGACCTACTCTATCAGACAATGTCTCAAGTGATTCACATTCAAAATAGTGTTGGAGAATATTCAAAATTGGATCTTTAATTTCTTTCATAATAGTTGTGAGTAAAAAGTTTGCTTTCATTGTACCTTTAATTGGTCTATAGTCTATAATCCTTCTTTAAATAGTCTATGGATTTTTTTATAATATAGATTTTTCCTTCTTGTAACAAATATTTGAATTTGTTCATCATATTTTTTTTCACAATTACATAAAGAAGTGTTCCCTGCAATGTTAGTAAATCATAGTTAATAATTAATTAAAAAAATTGATTACATATATTTTTTTAAGTTATTAGAAAAGGAACAATGAATAGCATATTGAAAGAAATATAATTTTAACGATATTAAAATACAATTATATATAAAGTATTATAAAATAATATAAAAAGTATAAAAAATAAAAATAATTAAAGTATTTTTTTGATAAATTCAATTTAAAAATATAATAAATATGTTTATTTTGTACATTTTCATCTAATATAATCATTTCTAAATAAAGATGCTCCTCTTTATTTGTATGTGTTAATGTTTTTCATAGATGAACCATGCGAACTTTGATAAACCAATTGTCTGTTTGTTTAGTGATATTGTCTAAAGAATGATGCTCCATTGAGTAAGTTTGAGATATTGTGTAGTTCGAAAATAAATTTTTTGTGTTAAATTTGATGTTGCTTGAAAGAATAGTGATAAGAGACTAATATAAGTAGTTCAAATATTATGAAATTTGAATATTTGTAACGTAAAATTTATTTTGATTAATAATATTATTATGACATTTATAATATGGATATTTATTATATTTAATGAATTATTTATAAAAATTAATAAAAATAAATATAGAGATATGGATTCAATGTCTTTTTAGTTTACAAATTTAGTTAGGCACTATTAATTTTAAATTATTATTTTGTATTTTTCTGTTAATTTAGAAATAATAATTGATTTGATAAAAATTAAGTGGTTGATTCTAAAATTTTGTTAAGTCACTAAGGCAGCGTTTGGTTTGAGAGACATAGACACTGAGACATATGTTAATGTTGCAACTGTGAGAAGTGTTGAAGTTAGTCCCACATCAAAGAAAGCATGGAAGAGTTGGGAGTTTATAAGATGAGAGACCCATTTACTTGACACCTTAAGGTTTTGAGTTAGATATGGTGTCTTCTCATCTTATGTTCTCTCACTTAATTCCTTCCCGAAGTCTCTCTAGTTGTCGAGAGCTCAGATTTTTGAAAAATACGGAAGGACACGGAGACACTAATACTGGTTTGGTAAAGCTTTTTCAGGAGGTGCTTGTGCTTTTAAAAAGCACAAGCACGTCATTTTGCGTTTGGTAAATTAAAAAGCTCAAGTGCTTGTACTTGCGGCTTTTAAAAGTTAGGGGTGCTTTTGAAAGCACTTAGGAGGGAGCTTTTCAAAGCTGGCTTATGCTTACCAAATTTTTTTCATTTTCCCGCACATATTTCCCGCTATTATATTGCCATTAAAATCTTCATATATTTCTAACTTCTCTTCCTAACCTTCATAAAATCTAACACAATCTTCATATATTTTTTTATTTTTCAACCTAATCTTCACAAATTTCAACACAAATACATTTCTATCACATATTAGGTATGAACTTCTATCTATTTATATTATTTTTTTTGTGTTAATTTTGTATTTTTTCAGTAGATCTATTATGTTTGTTTGTTTTTTTCTGTTCTTTGAAACGGAAAGAGGTTGACATGGTTTATGAAAACCAATCATAAAATTTTTTTTGCATGAGCATTAGTCCAAATTATAATAACAACATGTATATACATATGTAAATATAGATATATAATCATAAGAGTAGTTTATTTGAGATATGTGTCCCATTTTTTATGATCTGTAAAGGTGAGCCAATATACATAGGTGGGTAATGGACGTACCCAGTACTAACATTGGATTACATACAAATTTTATTATTGACTAATGATAAATCTATTTATATTAGTACAGAGAATAAATCAAGTAAATATGTTAATTATTAGTCTCTAAAATTTGAGTTAGTATCAAAATAAAGTGTTAATTGATTCAATTAGAACTCCAAAATTTGATTCATGAATCATATTATCAGTTTATTGTTTCTTGTGATTTTTTTTTCAAGTAATGTTAATTAATTATTCTATGATTCTTTTGTTTTTATAATATATCTGGTTCCTGTGTTATTATTGGCCTACTAGAATAGAATAATATTGTATGTTTATTAGTCTTATTAATTGATAATAATACTTTATAAAATTTATTATTGTGTACCACATAACAAGTATTTAGGTATACCTGACTTAAAATTTTATGATTTACTTTGTTTTCAATCTTTCAATTTTTGTATGAACTTATGGAATAATTTTTGTTATCATATGATAAGTTTGATGGATACAACAATGAATTTGATCACATCTGAAGAGAAAAATGATGGAAAAGAAATTGCACAATGGAACAAAAATCTAGTAGACATCTTTTGTGTTTTGTGTGTGAAAAGTATTGAAGCTGGTAGCAAACCGGGCACACATTTTGATACCAAAGGTTGGAAACAATTGATAGCTGAATTCACAAAAGCTACGGGAAAAGAATATAATAGAAAACAATTGAGAAACAAATGGGATCAGTTGAAAGTAGATTGGAAGAATTGGAAGCAATTGAAAGGGAACGAGACTGGACTTGGATGGGATTCTGCTAAAAAGACAATTGATGCAAGTGAAGAGTGGTGGGCTAAAAAATTAGCGGTTAGTATTCTTAAGCTTAGTTTAGTAAGCATAGTAGCATACATATTGATATATATAATTAGTACTAAGTATCAATATTTTATGTAGGTTATTCCAAAGGCTAAAAAATTTAGAAAAGAAGGGATTCATCCAGATTTTGAGGCAACATTGGATAGGATGTTTCAAAGAACAGCTGCAACAGGAGAAGACGCTTGGACTCCATCTTCCGGAATAGTTCCTTCTTCAATTAAGAAAGATACACAACTTGAAGATAGTGAAGATTCTGATATAGAGCCTGAGTCTAGTGTTATAAACATTAAAAGAAAAATGAAAAATTTCACTAATGCTAATACTTACAAGAAAGCAAAAAAAGTTGGAGGTGCTCAGAAATTATCACACCAAATTGATAGACTTTGTGAGGCTGTGGAACGTAGGAGCTCCAATAAAAATGATACTTTGGGACCTAGTATAACTCAAGCAATAGAAGAATTGGATGCTATACCGGATATAGATCCACTTGGACAAATTTATATGTTTGCAACTCGACTCTTCTTGGATAAAGATAAAAGAGAGCTGTTCGTTGCCTTAAAGCATAAAGAAGTCAAAATTGCGTGGTTAATGAACGAAAAGAATGTCCAAGAGGAGAAGGAGAATAATTTATTTACAAAGCTTTTTTAAGATTTGTTTACATTCATTTTATAGACCATGAGTTGTGTCTGCTGTTTACATTCATTTGCTTGGATTTGTTTATTTTATTTGATCTTCTTTATTGCAAATAAAAATTACAATACTTTTCTTTCTTGATATATTATTCTATTTTTTTTAATCTTTGTGTTCTTTCTTTTAATATAATTATTATACGGTGTATTGGAATATGGAAATTGATTATGATGAAGAGGAAGAGGAAGAATTTGATCGAGTTTTAACTTCCACAGCATGTTTGGTCTTCCAATATTATAATAAGTATATCTATAAAAGATCATGCATGACTTCTACACAAACAGGAAACAAATGGCTTAAAGAGATATTAGAAGGGAATAATAGCCGTTGTTGCAGCATGTTTAGGATGGAAAAAGATGTTTTCAAAAGACTATGCTATGATTTGAAAACAAACTATGGTTTATGTGCCTCAAGGAGAATAAGTGCTGCAGAAATGCTAGCAATGTTCCTATTTGTACTAGGAGGTGGAAACTCAAATAAGTCAACTAAGGAGTGGTTTCAACATTCCGGTGAAACAATAAGTCGAAAATTTGAAGAAGTGCTACAAGTTGTGTGCAAAATGGCCATAGACATTATACAACCAAAGGATCGTGATTTTAAAGAAGTGCCTACAAAATTAAAGAATGATGATAGATATTAGCCTCACTTTAAGGTAATTTATATATTATTTATTTTAAAAAATATTATAAATAATTACAAAAAAAGTATTATCTTTCATTGCATGTGTTGGTATTAAATTTGCTTTATAGTATTTGTAAAATTAATGTTCTAATCATGTTAATCATAGGATGCAATTGGTGCTATAGATGGAACTCATGTGCCAATGATTGTGTCTACTGAAGACCAAATTCGATTTATTGGTAGAAAAGGAATTCCAACCCAAAATGTTATGGCTGCATGTAATTTTGATATGGAATTTATTTTTGCTTTGGCCGGTTGGGAAGGGACAGCTCATGACACAAGAGTATTTTTATATGCAATTGGTACATCTGAGTTGAACTTTCCAAAACCTCCACCAGATAATACTTGATTATCTTTAAGATTAAATTATATACTCCATATATAGATTTAATTTCTTATCATGTTTTCTTTCATTTAATAATATACAGGTAAATACTATTTAGTAGATGCAGGCTATCCAGAAAAGAAAGGTTATCTAGGACCATACAAAGGAGCAACATATCATTTGCCAGAATTTCGTCGTGTTAATGGACCTTCTGGATACTACGAAATATATAACTATGCTCATTCTTCACTTAGAAGCGTGATAGAACGTACATTTGGAGTTTGGAAAAAGAGATGGAAAATTTTACGAGATATGCCTAGTTTTAGCTATAAAAAACAAATTCAAATTGTTATTGCAACAATGGCTCTGCATAACTACATTAGACGTTATTCTACAAGTGATCGTAAGTTTAAAAAATATGATCAGATGGACGTTGAGCTTGAAGAAGAAGATGGATATAGCTATGAAGGTGAAGCTGAAAATGGAGTTGAAAAAGTTGGAGATGAGTTTCTTGGAACTATGGAGATGGTTCGAAATAATATAGCATCAAGTTTGATTGGTGGAAAAAATTAGATTATAGTAATTTAGGTAATTTAATATTTTTAGTAATGATGTTTAGGATAAAATAAATTTTTATGATACTTATATAAAATTTTAAAGTTAAAAAATAAAAGAATTTATTTATTATATTTATGTTTATTATGAATTTTTTATTTTAACATTATTTTATTTTAAAATATTATATAAAATTTTAAAGAATTTGAAAAAAGAAATTATTTTTTTGTTATAAACATGTTTATTATAATTTTTTCAACTTTTAAAAGCTGTTTTACCAAACACAATTATGGTGCTTGTACTTATTAAAAGCCATTTTTAATTTGATTTTACCAAACGTAAGTGCTGCAGCTTTTAAAAAGTTGTCTTTTAAAAGACAGCTTTCATAAGCTACTTTTAAAAAGCAAAAGCTTTACCAAACTAAGCCTAAATTTGTGTACCTCCAATTTGGTGAGACACTAAGGCACAACTTGTGAGACACTAATTTTTTACTCTTTTCCCCTTACACCTTAGAGTTTTGAGTTGGACACAGATTTTTGAAAAACACGGAAGAACACGGAGACACTAAATTTGTGTACCTCCAATTTAGTGAGACACTAAGGCACAACTTGTGAGACACTAATTTTTTACTCTTTTACCCTTATTGAAATTTTAAAATTTTTCCTCTTATCTCCCTAAACCTTTCTTTTTTCTCTTTCTCTTTTAGATTCTACAACTAAATTTATCTTTTTATTTTCTTCAAGAAAAAAAATTGTACATTTAATTTTTTATTTATTTAAATTTTGATTAATCTTTGATAAATTCTAAATTTTAGTTTTCTATTTTTTTTAGAAAAAAATATATATTTAATATTTAAATGATAATTTAAGATGATATTAGAAGAAATAAAAAATATTAAAAGAGATAAAAATTCAATGGTAATAACATGCAATGTTTAGAGTAATGGATGTACAGTAATAATAGTAAAATTTATAGTTGAACGAAGGATAATTTAATCTTTTTTAAATATGTGTGTCTTGTTTTTTATTTTTATCAAACACAATATATCAATACAAATATTTTATGTCCATATCTTTAATGTCTATATTTTTTTGTTTATGTTTCATCATATACATCTACTAACCAGAGAATAAAGTTGTTGACATGAAAAAGATGTCTTAAAAAGTATGGTAGATTTACTTTTATATATTAAGAATTATTAATATTAATTTCTAAAGCCAAGTCGCCGTTGACGATGAATCTTTCATCTCGTCATTATCTCTCAGTCCTACCAAGTTTTCCCTTTTCACATCTCACAATTTCGTTTTACAATTTTCTCCGTGTTAATTAGCGAAAACGAGCTAATCGGCACCATGTCGACGTCTTCCTCTGGCAAGAAGTACGATGTTTTCATTAGCTTCAGAGGCGAGGACACCCGTACCGGCTTCACAAGCCATCTACGCTCTGCTCTTGAGCGACAGAAGATAGAAATATACATAGATACCAAGATGAAGAGAGGAGAAGAGGTTTGGCCCGAACTCTCCCAAGCAATCAAGAACTCACACATGTCCATCGTGGTTTTCTCCGAAAACTATGCTTCTTCAAAATGGTGCCTGAGAGAGCTGGTCAAAATAATGGAATGCAGAAGCAAACAGGAGCAGGTAGTTATACCTGTGTTCTATAAGACAGATCCGTCACACGTACGGAAGCAGACAGGGAGTTATGGGGAAGCACTTGCGAACCTTGAGCCAGATCTAAGGAAAGATGTGCCCTTCCAGGTGGAGGTGTCTAGTTGGAAAAAGGCTCTCAACAAAGCTGCCAATTTATCTGGATGGGACTCTAATAAGTACAGGTAACTCTCACCTAACTTTTTTTTTTAAGTTGATTATTTATAATTTAATTTGCGGAAGAACGATATATATGGTAACATTCTAAGTTTAATTAGAATTTGTGAGTAACCTGGTCGATGCTTATTGTTAAGGATGGGTGCGCGAGTGAGCCCATCCCCCTTTGGCTGCACGGCAATTTCTTTTTGAAGTTTGATCCGAAGATCTGCGGAAACTATAGAATTCTGCTCTCTACTTTATGCCAAAGTTTTTACAAAGCAAAGAATATAAAAAGACTTTAATTTGGCTTTCTAGCTTTTGCAGTATCCCCATTGAAGCTTTGCAATCGGATACTTTGTTGTGAGCTTTCTCTGCTCACTGATAGAGTGAGTTTTCACTGTTTAAGAAGGGTGGCAATGGAAGCGGCGGTGAGGGAGATACATAAAAAAAATTATTTACAAAAGTAACCCAGAGCATTTCTAATCAATTTTCATGTATTCAAATTTCAAAGAACTCGATCTCTTAAATTAGTGCATTTCAGATCAGTTTGTGTGTTAATATTATTTTATGAGTCATGTTAAATGGTCAGACATACGGGTGTGCATGGCCCAGCTCGGTCCGAAGACCCGATCCGATCCCGAATACTTTAGGGACTAATTTAGTGTGATTTTATCAGGTTTAGAATCGGGTAAGGGTCTCAAAAATAGACCCGATCATTATTTCGGGTCGGGTCCGTGCCATAGTTCAGGGTCACCCGAAATCGGTCCGGTGGCTCGGTCATCATATACAATTAATATTTTATATTATTAGTGATGGATGATGGCTATTATTATATGGAATTTAAGTATTGTAAACCTTAATATTTTGTGTTATTAGTAATTATATATAAGACTATAAGTTAATGTTTTATGTTTAAAATGCATAAGACTTTAGACTAATGCATAATATTGTGTTATTTGTATTGATTTAAATATTTAGTGTTATTAGGCAATATTAGTATTGATTATAGTTATACTTTAATTTTAGAGAAGAGTTGGTTTTTGTTATATTTTTCTAAAGTGAATTTTACCATGTCAAATAATGGTTGGAGTCTTGGAATTTTGATATTTTTACATGCTAACTTACACGAAGGTATCAAGGTAATATAATGTTAACGACCCAATTTTCACTTGGTTTTTACTCGGTATAATCGTGGTCCGAAAATGTATAGGTTTTATCGGGTCTTGGATCAGGTTCGGATCCAACAAATAAGCCCGATATATATTTCGGATCAGATCTGGATCACATCAAACCCGATTTTACCCGACTCATGCACACCCGCACGATAACAAGAAAAGAAAGTCAACAATGTTTTGGGCTTTTGGCCAACAATCCAACATATATATATTAGTAAAAAATATTAACTAATATTAATACAAAATATTGACCCTTAACAGTTAACATTTCTCTTATTTATATGTTAGGGAGGACGAGTCTCAACTTGTCGAGGATATTGTTAAGGATATTAGGACAAAGCTGTACCAGAAATGCCCCAATAAAATAGAAGGTGTCATTGGAAATGATGAAGTCTTTGAAGAACTTGAGTCATTGCTGAAACAGCATTCAGTAATTGGAATTTGGGGCATGGGTGGAGTAGGTAAGACAACCATTGCTAGAGCTCTGTTTGCCAAACACTTTCCCCGATATGACAGTTCATGCTTCTTGGAAGGTGTAAGAGAAAAATTTGACAGACGTGGGAAGACATACTTACTTGACAAGCTTCTCAGTTTGCTAAATGAACCAATTCATTCGTGTGATTTTGAAAAATCCTCCTCAATTAAGAAAAAGATCAGGAGTTCGAACGTTTTCATTGTACTTGATGATGTGAGTTGTGTTGACCAATTAGAAGTTTTACTTCAAGAGGTCGGTGACATACACCAACGTAGCAGACTCATTATAACGACAAGAGATAGGGACATACTTCAAGGATGGAAAGTTAATGAAATATATGAGCTCAAGGTGTTGAATGACTCTGATTCTCTAAATCTTTTTAGCTTACATGCCTTTGAGAAAGAACTTCCTGAAGAGAAATTTAAGGATCTCTCAGAAAAAGCAGTTCGTTATGCTGGCGGGCTTCCATTAGCTTTAAAAGTTTTTGGAAGATTTCTGCATACAAAAAATCTCAAGTTTTGGGAAGATGCATTGAGAAAAATCGAGAAGTATCCCCTTGATGGAGTTCAGAGGGTGTTACAAGTGAGTTTTGACGGATTGGATAAACAAGAGAAGGACATATTTTTAGACATTGCATTCTTTTTCAAGGGAGAAGATGCGGACCTTACCAAAAGGATGCTTAGCGCTAGTGGTTTGAATGCAGAATGTGGAATAGACACGCTTGTCAATAAAGCTCTAATAACAATATCATCCAACAATAAAATACGGATGCATGACTTGTTGCAACAAGTGGGTTGGAAGATAGTTAGTGAAGAATGTGAGGACCCCAGTGGACGAAGTCGACTAAGGGATAGGGAAGACGTTTCTGATGCGCTGCAATCTGAAAAAGTAAGAGATACCCTGACTTTTTTTTTTTTTTAAATTCATGTTTTTAGATGGAAATTATGGCTAATTTAGAGTTTTTGACTTTCATGTATCAGGAGGCTCCAATGGTTAAAGGCATAACATTAAACTCATTTGAAATTGATTTCGACTTGAGTGCTAATGCATTCAACAAGATGATCAATTTAAGATTTCTTAGATTCGGTAAATCAATATCATGGAATGTGTCCCATCTTGAACTTCTCAAGTCCATTTCCAATAAGTTGGTGTACTTTGAATGGAATGGATACCCTTTTAAGTCTCTTCCACCAAAATTTGGTGCTAAGCTGCTCTTTGAGATTCACTTGCGGGACAGCAATGTTGAAGAACTTTGGCAGCAAGTGCAGGTATGTAAATACGAAATGTGTGCGCGTATGTTTGTGTATANNTATATTTTTGGCGTTACTTAAGAGAGTTTCACATTGTGAATTTTATTTTGCATTGTCACAGGATCTTGAGAATTTAGAGAAAATTGACCTAAGTGGATGTAAAAAGTTGATGAAGCTTCCAAATTTGTCTAAGGCGCCTAAACTTAAATGGGTGTATCTCTCAGGTTGTGAAAGTTTATGTGCCATACATGTATCTGATTTATCTGTGGATAAACTTGTTACTTTGAAGATGGATGGGTGCAAAAAACTAGAGAGACTTGAATGTAAGAAGCATTTACCATCTTTGAAGGAAATCAATCTTGATGGCTGCTTAAGTCTTGAGGAATTTTCAGTGACATCAGATTTACTTGAAAGGTTGGATTTAAGCAATACAGGAATCAAGAAATTGTGCTCATCAATTGGGCGTCTTCACAAGCTTGTGTGGCTCAATCTTGAAGGTTTAGGACTTGAGAATCTTCCAGATGAATTATCTTCCCTGAAATCTCTTGAGGAGCTTAAAATATCTAGCAATGAATCGATTAACAAACAGAAGCTACATGTCCTATGCAGCGGCCTACAGGCTTTAAAAATACTACATTTGAAGCAATGTGATAAACTCTGTGAACTCCCTGACAACATCAGTTTCTTATCTCAGCTTAATGAATTAAGGCTAGATGGAAGCAGTGTGGAGAAGCTGCCGGCAAGCATCAAGAATCTTAAGGAGTTGGAGATTCTGTCCTTAAAGAATTGCTGCAAGATTCGGTCTCTACCAGAGCTCCCACCATTAATCAAAGAGTTTTGGGCAGATAATTGCACATCCTTGGAGTCGGTATCGACTTTGATGAGTTTTTTAGGGAAAATGAAAGGAAAGGACACACTCATTTCATTAAAAAAATGCACGAAACTGAGTGAAAATTCAGTTGAGATCATTGAGGAATGCGCCCAGTTAATAATGATGAACGATGCATTTTTTAATGCATCAAACTGCTATAAATACAATACAAGAGTTGGGGTTTGTTTTGCAGGAAGCAGAGTCCCAAGGGAGTTCGCATATCGAAGAACTGAGTCATCCTCCATAACCATTCAACTTCCTGAGCCTTCCAACTGTCTGGGTTTCATTTACTGTGTGGTTCTTTCAAAGGGGAAGAGTAATGTTAACATCCGATGTCAATGCTACTCGGCAGATAGCAGAAAGGTAGGATGCAGTGGTATATTAGATGGCAATATTATCAGTGATTCGGCGGATCATGTTTATGTATGGTATGATGCGTTCCATTGTCGCAGCATTCTTGAAAATCATGAAGTTCAACTTCGTTTTCAATTCTGTGAAACAACTGATAATGGGGATAACCTTGTTGGATTGAGTAGTGTCAAAGAGTGCGGGGTCCAGCCGATACGCATCTCAGACTTAGACAGTTGTTTACTGTCTCAGGGATTGAAGGAGGAGTTGACATTGGAGTTGGGAAAGAAGTTGGGATTGGTCTTGGATATTATGCAGAGATATGCAAAAGTAGAGTCCAGATTCTTTCTTGCATTGGAGAATAGATGTGATATAGAAATATCATTGATGTTAGAGTATGCAGAACGATTTAGTGCAATGTCAGCCTTACTGAAGAAGGAAAGCAATGGCGTAGGAACTCAGATACCAAATCGAGAAGGGGAGCAGAGTGTACATGTTCATGTGACCTTCTAGTTGGTATGAGAACACTTGCATTTACCATCCTAGTGTGCATTATTCTTCTTTTGTTGGTGCTTATTTCATAATTTCATCATAAATAAATGAAAAAATCATCTATTTTGTAATATGGATCCAAAAAACAAGACTACAAACCACTATTTTACTGAGAAGCATAGTTCTTATTTTTTATTTAGTAAAACATGTTTTTATCGACAATGTGAATTTTGCTTAATGTTCCCTTTGTGTACCAACATTGTATTACACATTTACACTGTTGCTAAGTTGACCTTATCGAAATCAAAGCCTAGATAATTTGGATAAAAAGGACATTAAGAAAAGAAATGCACTACTCTTATCATTGATATTCTTGCAAATCGAATAACCTTGTTCCTTCTACATTTTCTTTTCTTCTTTGAGCAGTTGTCTAGGAAGTGTGACAAATCAGTAATCAAACCTCGGAAATGTGACATGTGTCGGCTTTAATTTTGTGCCATTCCTAGAGATGAGGTGGCAAAGAGAAGGAAGCGGCTTCAGTAGTGATCCTATCCTAAAGAGAGCAGCGTAGTAGGTTGAAGATGAGCAGGTACTATTAGATTTAACGCCTATTGTTGATTTCTTGTTATATCATTTAAGTAACTTTCAAAATTAAGTACTGCTTCTGAAGTATTTGTATTGGTATGTGTATGTTTGGTTAAGGCTGTACTTGTGCATCTGACTTCTGGTTTGCTTGCTTTAAACTGTAGTTGTATTTAACCATCGTTGTCTCCTTTTTCTTTTTCCGAACGTAGTTTACGTTAAAGGTAGTTATTTATAGTGCATCTGCTAGTCTGCTAGTAAAAATTGAACTGGTTTTTATTGTGTAACAACTGAATAACCCTTGCATGTGGAAAGTATAATCCAAATAATTTACAACTCAATTATTATTAATTAACTAGTGTACACTTTATGGGATAATTAATAAAAATATATATAATAATTATTACTATAAATATTTTACAAAATTATAATTAAAATCAAAGTTTAATTATTTTTAATGTTAAAAATATTAAAAATAATTAGTATTTGTCTTAATCGATTTGAATTGATTTAGTGGTCATTTCACTCGTCTACCTAAGTAAGTATTAGAGTTTCGAATTTCGCCTTGTATATGTAATAACTCATTGGCTAGCGGCAGATCCTTAATAAATGGAGCTTCAATCCGTGGAGGATTAGTTCTCGACCTGCCAAGTTAGAAAATACAGTAAAAGAAAATAGTATTTGTCTTGAAAATAGAACAATTGTCATTGATGATAGCAATACATGTGGAGATTTGCCTTTGTTAAAATTGAACTGTGATAATTTTATTTATTACTATCATATTCATTCAGGAAGTCAAACAATATGATCAACGTTATTACCGGTTAAAATTTTATATTTTATGACATAATTTTTAAGCTTCTAAACTTACTTATGTCATTACAAAAACTATTAGATTAATTAATATTTTTTGGTAATATTACCAAAACACCATAGTTGAGTATATTAATTTGTGTAAAAAGAAACTATAATAACTTTTGTTATTCAATATATAATTTATTCTATTGAAAAATGAATTATTATTCCTAGATTGGAATATATTTTTTTCTATTTTTATATCATTTTATTTGACAATAATTGCCATTAAAGAAAAAAATGAATGACTACACTATTTTATAATATGATGTATAAGATATTTTTTCATTTTAAAATTAATTTTGGTTAGTGAAAAAAATTCAAAATATTTTCTTAAACAAATTTAAATTTGAATTCAGAATTGATTAACAACTCACCTTTTTTAAAATTTTAATAACAAAAACAAAATTAGTTAGCTGCATTATTATTATTCACTTTTTTATTAAGATAGTAAATAATATTTAAAATTAAAAAAAAAAGATAATTAGAATTTTTTTAGTTTGATTATAAAATCTATTGTAAGTATACCTAACTTTTATATATACTAAATATAATCATATTTAATAGTATAGTATTTATTACAGTAATGACTCAAAATATTAAGTTAAGTGAGTAAGATCAACCTAGGTCTATTGTTAGGATCCTAAATTCGAATTAGTTTTATTGTCTTAAATCCGACGCAGATAAAATTTACGTGTCCTATCTCAAATCGGTCCAAATTAAATTTTCGTTATTAGTTAGATGTAGTAATAGATACTCGTTATTAAAAATTTTTATTATTATTTTAAAATGTATTTTTAGAGTATAAATTTGCTAAATTCTATATATTATGATAATAAAAAATACTAAATTAACTACTAAAATCAGTTATTATATATTTATATATAAATACATATATTATTTAATTTGTTTTTATTATATATTTTGTATTCTAATATATATTTTATTACAACGTGTACTAAGCCTAATATCGTTATGATAATAATAATAATATAATAAATTGCTAGTGACTAGTCAGTATAAAAATAAGGGGAAAAAAAAACGAATTGAGCTTGGATCATTTTTTAAGTAACGGAAATTGTCGTTATTTTCAGTCATGGGAAAGCTAGGTGTTTTAAAATCTTAGTCAAATTTCTAAAATGATAAGTTCGAATTCAATTTGTGGGTGGTTAATTTTTTTTATTTTTATCATACGACAAATTAATGGGTCAGATTTACAAATAAAAAAAATTTAAATTGAAAATTAAAAAATTGACCCTCTAATTTCATCTGAACGAAAACTGACCCTCCAATCTCTTGGAATGTAACCTGCAGAGCTAGGTGAAATACACCAACTTTCAATAACAACTCAAAGCAGAACCATTTCTTCAATATTAAAGTTAAAAAGTGTTGACTCGTGTCTTCACTGTTTCGTGTCTCATTCATTAATATATTATTTATTCGCACCAAGCAGAAAGCAACCTCCACCTCACTTTCCTTTCTCTCTTGCACACAAGTCTTTCTTGAGTGATCTCGTTAACTCTGATTCCGTCTTCAACCACACACAACTCTTGGATCTTCTGCTACTCATACAATTCAGTTCTTGAAGCTTCTAAGCTCTAACATATGGCATCCGGCTCCTCTTCTGGTTCAATTCCACCACCAACAAGAGCATGCACCTATCACGTGTTCTTGAGTTTCAGGGGTGAAGACACTCGCAGAGGATTTACTAGCCATCTATATGCCGCCCTCAACAGAAAGGGAATCACAACCTACAAAGATGATAACAACCTTCACAAAGGCGATGTTATTTCAGATGAACTCCTCAAAGCAATTGAAGAGTCTATGTTTGCAGTCATAGTTTTCTCACCAAACTACGCTTCATCCACATGGTGCTTGGATGAACTATGCAAAATCCTTGATTGCAACAACAAATTGGGGCTACAGATCGAGACAGTGTTCTACCATGTGAAGCCTTGTGATGTGAGGTATCAGATAGGTACCTTTGAGGAAGCTTTCAAAAAACACGAACAGAGACATGACGGTGAGAAGGTTCAAAGATGGAGAGATGCGTTATCTCAAGTTGCTGCTTATTCTGGTTGGAGCTCAAAAAATCAGTAAGCTAACTAATCCTTGACTTCATTTGTTATTTCTACAATTTATGAACTATTCACGTTCAAACTTTTAAATCCATAATCCAACAAAACTATAGATTAGATCTCACTTCTTATCTCAAAGTCATCAACTATGTTATATATTCATAAAAAAATAATTATTGAATAAAATA
>NC_029788.2:120975246-120984436 GCF_000816755.2 Arachis ipaensis
ATATAAATCTGTAAAATAACATGTTTAATTTATACACAAATGTTGGATTGTCTAATGACTGATTTGATATGCATGGGATTAAAAAAAAAAAAGCCTACGGCACCGTATTGTCCATATTTACAAATAAAAAATTTTACATCTTTACACAACAAATTCAAATGCTCTATATCGTCCTTTATATAACCATTTTGATGCTAATGCAGCAATGCTCCACTTGATAACGAATGCAGGGTCAATTTTATAAAGTCATTTTGAATCACTGTGTCAATTTTTTTTCCAAAAAACTTCTATAATAGATTAATCATAGAAAAGAAGTAAAATATGCTTAAGGGCTTTAACTATAGCAAATTGCATAATAAGGATAATGTTTATTACTTTCTTTCTATTTTTTATTATTTATTTATTTTTTAACTCAGAAAAAACGGTAAAGGCATTTATTTTAACTCAATAAATAAGAATTGTCAAAAATACTTTAGCAATATGTATATTGTTTTTAAGTAATTGGATTGGTGTGATATGTGGCTTAATTTTTTATATTAGAGAGACCCATGTGTGAATTGTCAAAATTACTTTAGCAATATGTATATTGTTTTTCGTTCTCTAATAATAATTTTTAAAATAGAAGTTGTTGCTTTATGATTCTTCTAATGTTTTGCAGTTTTGCGAGACTAACAAAAATTATCATTCCCTGAATAGAGATGAGGCAGTACTTGTGGAAAACATTGCTCAGCATATCCATGAAATATTGATTCCGAAGTTGTCCTCTTCAATGAAGAATCTTGTAGGGATTGATTCAAGAGTCGAACGAGTGATTAGTCAAATAGGCCTTGGATTGAATGATGTTCGCTATATAGGCCTATTGGGAATGGGCGGGATTGGTAAGACAACTATTGCTAGAGCAGTTTTTGAAACCGTTCGAAGTAGATTTGAAGTTACTTGCTTTCTTGCAGACGTAAGAGAGCAATGTGAGAAAAAAGATATTGTCCGTATACAAAAACAACTTCTTGATCAGGTGAATATAAATTCAAATGCTGTTCATAACAAGTATGATGGGAGGACAATAATTCAAAACTCTCTACGTCTTAAAAAGGTACTTCTTGTTCTTGATGATGTAAATCATGAAAAACAATTAGAGAATTTGGCTGGGGAGCAAGATTGGTTTGGTCCTGGAAGTAGAATAATAATCACAACTAGAGACGTAGAGGTGCTAAAGGAACAAGCGGTGCTTGAAACTTATATGGTTGAAGGGTTAGTGGAAAGTGAAGCCTTTAACCTCTTTTGTCTGAAAGCTTTTAAACAAGCAGCAGAACCTACAGAAGGGTTTTTGGATTTGTCCGAAGAAGTGGTCAAGTACAGTGGTGGTCTTCCATTGGCACTTAAAGTGTTGGGTTCCTATCTTAATGGTAGACCTATTGCGGTTTGGCATAGTGCCATTGAAAAAATAAAGAAGTCTTCACATTCTGAAATTATTGACGTACTGAAAATAAGCTATGATGGTTTAGATTCTATGGAAAAGGATATTTTTCTAGATATTGCTTGTTTCTTTAAAGGACATCCGCAAGATTATGTAAGAAAGATATTAGAAGGATGTGGTCATCATGCTGTAATTGGTCTTGATATTTTGATTAATAGATCATTGGTCACTATAAACGAATATGAGTTTGGGGATGCATGATCTGCTTGAAGAAATGGGCAAACTTATTGTAATTCAAGAATCTCCAAATGATGCTAGTAAGCGTAGCAGATTGTGGTGTTACGAGGATGTTGATTTTGTACTTACTCAAAAGAAGGTAAGTGTCGTTTTTTCTCAACTATAGGATGAATAGAATTAAAATAAGAATTTGACAATGTATTTAATATTCTATCCAGATAACTAAAACTATGTTTTGTTTTTATGGTTATCTCAATCAGTATAGTTTTTTCATTAGTTTTTTTAATTGTTTGTTTATTTACTTAGTTTTGTGTGTCTATAGGAAATTGAAGCAACTCATAGCATCGTTCTACATGATATGTACTGTGAGATTGAAGAAAATTGGAGAGACTTGGATATAAGATATTTATCTTTCTCAAATATATGCAAGTTAAACCTTCTCATTTTAGATGGTGAGAGATTTCCCATTCTTCTCTACGATATTCCTTGTGCATTAAAGGTTTTGCACTGGACAGATTGTCCGATGGAAACTCTGCCCTTTAGAGATCATCAACGCTATGAACTTGTGGAAATTGATCTGTCTCATAGTAAAATTGTACAGTTATGGGATGGAAAGAAGGTAGACCTTTTCATGAAGAGCTCTATCAAATGTTATGACATTAACATTTCCAGCAAAAATAGTAACCAAGTGATATTTCTTTATGTTTTTTCAGGTTCTAAAAAAGTTAGTGCACTTGAATCTCTCCTACTGCAAGGAGCTGAAGGAAATGCCAGATCTTTCTGGGGCTCCCAATCTTAAAACGCTTGATCTTGATGGATGTGAGGAGCTGAATTATTTTCACCCATCTCTGGCACACCACAAGAGCCTTGTTGAATTGAATTTAAGGGGATGTGAGAGACTTGAAACACTTGGAGATAAATTAGAGATGAGTTCACTCGAGAGACTAGATCTAGAATGTTGCAGTAGTTTGAGAAGACTGCCAGAGTTTGGAAAATGTATGAAACAGTTGTCGATTCTTATTTTGAAACGTACAGGTATAGAAGAGCTACCCACCACGCTTGGAAATTTGGCTGGCATGTCTGAGTTGGACTTAACTGGATGCTACAAGCTTACTAGTCTTCCCTTCCCACTTGGATGTTTCGTTGGCCTAAAGAAGTTGAGGTTGAGTAGATTGGTGGAGCTTAGTTGTGTTCCATACAGCACTCATGGGTTAGAGTCCCTCACAGTTAAGGATTATTCTGGCAGCCCAAATATTGTTGGACTTTTGTGTTCTCTCTCTCACTTGACCTCTTTGAGTAGCCTGAAATTACAAGGATGTTTTAGCACATCTAGAGAAGAGTCGACCGATTTTGGCCGCTTAGCGTCCTTGACTGATTTGGATTTATCGGAGAACAATTTTTTAAGGGTTCCAATAAGTATCCATGAACTTCCCAGACTTACACGTCTAAAGCTAAATAATTGCCGTCGCTTGAAGGTTTTGCCAGAGCTTCCATTAAGTCTAAGAGAACTACAAGCACGGGATTGTGATTCACTGGATGCATCCAATGCGAATGATGTTATATTAAAGGCGTGTTGTGGCTTTGCAGAATCAGCTAGTCAAGATCGTGAAGACCTCTTTCAAATGTGGTTCAGTAGGAAGAAAATTCCAGCATGGTTTGAGCATCACGAAGAAGGTAACGGAGTATCAGTCTCATTCTCGCATAATTGCCCTTCAACTGAAACCATCGCACTTGCTCTCTGCTTCCTATTACAAGGTTTTTTGTTCTCATCGGAAAAACCATCGGTGATCTGCAACGGTAAAGAATTCATCAACAAGAGTTTGTTGAAGGCGTCGTCGGGTATATCTTCTGAGAATGTGTACATTGTCTACGTGAACGGTTACTATCTTAGTAAGCTGTTATGCCAACACAATTGCTTCCAAATGCTATTTCCCGGTACTCCTAGTATTAATATCCAAGTACGGAGATCTAGTGCACGTTGGGTGCGTAAGCAAGACATTCAAGATTTCAAGAAACCAAAATCTGAAACAGGGAAAAGAAAAGCAACTCTTGAACTGGATATGGAATGATCTCAGATTTTTCACCTTGTAGGAATAACATCCTCGTGGTTGCTCTACACATGTATGATTGCCTAGCTTAGATCTCTTCAGCTAAATGGTTCCACATATTTGAAGCTTTTGACACAGCTCATTGCCCATCCAACTGCCATGTGATCCCAGAAAGAAATGAAAATCTTGTGTTTATCTAAATATGGAAAAAGGGGGATGAGGAAGAATATGAATTCAGCATTTGGAGGTTGTATTTGAATTCATGTGTGATGGCTTTCTACTTTTTTTTTTTTCCATAAAATATCTTGAGAAAAAAAATGATAATTTTGGTTTCATGTGTAAATTGTTGCAATGAGGTTATAGCGAATTTTTTAATGGGTTAGAGGGTTTTTAGGAAGATGGCTTGAGATGTCATGTTTTGAATCTTTTGTTGCAGCAGCAACACAAGAGATTTGGCAAGCATGACAAGACAGATTCAGATTCATTACAGAGTGAAGGAGAAAATCTGCACGCCATAGTGAGTACCAATGTCAACTTAGTTTCCATTTTTTTAAGTTTTCAGTTGTTTTGATCTGTGATTAAGATAAAGAATAACCTATGTGTTGTTTAATGTTTAGTTCTATGGGCTATATGTCTTGACGTACCAAATTAGAATTTTGTTTACTAATGTTTAACAGCTAATTTTTAATTACACCTTCTTTAAAGTTCTTACTTTTTTTTTTCCAAAATAGAAGACTCGAACCCGCAACCTCTTAATTGAGTATGGGGAGACTATACCATTAGAAAATAACAACACGGTCCTTATCCATTCTCTCGTGTGACCGAAAATACCCTCTTGTCGGTTTTCGGGTAAAAAGTAACCGGAAGAACCGGTAAGAGGGTTCTTTTGGTCACACGGAGAGAATGGTTAAGGATCGCGTTGTTAATTTCCAATGGTGAGGGGGGCGTCAGGTCAATTTCGTAAATGGTTAGGAACCGGGGAGGGGTTTTACGCTAATATTTATACTACATAGTTTCATGCTAGAAAAATGATATCTTTGCTTATTTTTTATAACGAGAAATCTGGTTAAACTATTTTGCTAATGTTTTCTTGGTCGACAAACAATAAGTATGACTTTTATTCGCTTTATGATTTTTCAGACATGAGGCAAGATTTGTGGAAAGCATTGCTGAACACATACACAGAAAGCTAATTCCAAAATTGCCATCTTGCACGAAAAATCATGTTGGGATTACTTCAAGGTTGCAGGAAGCGATAAAACTCATAGGCATTGGGTTGAATGATGTTTGCTTTGTAGGGATATGGGGCATGGGTGGCATAGGTAAGACAACTATCGCTAGAACAGTATATGAAGCCATCCGAGGAGAGTTCAAAGTTTGTTGCTTCATGAGAAATGTCCGAGAGTTGTCTGCAAAAAATGGTTTTGTTCACTTACAAAGAGGCCTTCTTGCATCTTTGAACATAACTAGTCATTTTCATGCCACAGAAGACGGAAAAAATATGATCAAACATGCTTTGTGAAATTAGGGGTTCTTCTTGTCCTTGATGATGTAAATGAGGTGAATTGTTTAGAGAATTTAGGCGAGAATCAAGATTGGTTTGGACCAGGAAGTAGAATAATAATCACAGCCAGAGATATGCACTTGCTAGATATGCATGGAGTCCATGGAACTTGCGGAAGTGTCATTCCCTCTTGAAAGAAATGTATGTGTCTGTATGATGTTTTTAACTTTTTATTATCAAATATAATCATATTTATTTTATGTAAAATATTACATTATTACATGTGATTGCTAAACATGAGGGTCCTGCTGTTAGTGGGTACTGTGCTTTGCGGTTATTACAGGTTTGGGATAGTTTGCTTCTAATAATATACTCTCTCTCTCAGAGACACACACACACACACACACACACAGAAACACACACATAAGTGATATCATTGATGTGGTTTGTCATACACAGGCAACACATGATGAATCTTTGTATGAGCTTGCTGGGGGAACTGGTATCGTTTTGAAACTGATAGAATCAGCACTAGCAGAACATGTAGACTTTATTGCTGCACAGGGATTGCCAATTAGCACTTCCTAAAAGATTCTACACAGTGAGAACTACCAACTCAGGGAGAGGAAGTCTCTCCAGTTCCTAACAGAATTCACAACAGAAAATGCATAGTAAACTAAACTAACTATAACTTAATTATTATAGGCAGTGAGAAATAGAGTCTAACTAATCTATCAGCCAGCTAGACCATGCTAACAACTCCTAAAACTAGCACTTAACGGCTACTTACCTCTCCTTTTGTAACACAGCCCAACCTTTTAGTAGAAGGCGTCTCTCTATCAGAAACACTTACATTGTTCCCCTTTAGTTGGTCAAGTAGTATTACACTGGCGATTGTGATGTTTTTCTTAACATTCTGTGTTGGGTGCTCAGGTGAGGTTCTTGCTCAGATCCGGTAGGGAATACGACCAGACATCAAGTGATTCAGATAAATTATCCCCCAGATTTTTAGGATGTTTTCTTTTTCGTTCTAGTGAGAGGAGGCAGTTATTGGATAAAAGGTTTGTGTGCATTTCAATAAGTTAGTGAATTGTTTTAACTGTCGCACCTCTGTTAAGAATATTTTAGAAAACCATGCTAGTTACCTGATGTCCGGGAAAGAGCTCTCCAAGCTTGTTGCATTTGTAAAAGGAACTCAGTTTGATTTAGTGGTAACATGATCTTGCATTTGTAAAAGGCATTCAGCTTCAGATGGAAACGTTACAGAGCCGGTTGGATGCAGACTTTCTCCTTGCTCACATGTGCTCTGTAAAGTTCAAAGAATGGATAGTTGTCCTTGCTACCCTATTAAGACGTTCTGAAGTATTGCATTGTGATATTGCTTACATGCATATAGCATTTTCTTTACTCCCATTGTGCTTTTTCTTTTGTAAAGGGAGGCATTTAGACATGGTTTTGGCATCTTTTCCCATTTTAGCAAAGGTTCACTTTGTTGGCAAGTGCATTCTTCTGATGAGATTTTATAGGTGCTTTTCGACTTGTTCCCACATGATGTTCGGCTATGGAAAGCATACAGCACCACGCTGCAGGTATATCTGATTTAGATTACTGTTGGAAATTATAGTATGCCATTATGTTCACTCAATAATAATCAATATAGCATATGTTATCTGTGCTTTACAGTCGCACCTAAAATTTGTTGAATATCAAGATTTACTTGAAGACCTTGAACATAAACTATCATCAATTTCAAATAAGGAAGAATAATGGAATCGAATCTCTACATTTCACATATGGAATGGGTTGGTTCCCTGTTGAAGTAAATTGCTGAGTGGGTTTCATCGTTCCCCACATGATTGTCCAACAAATCATGCACCCCAATTAAAGACCATGCATCATTTGCCTTGGAATCACTTGATTGAGAGGACTGGAAAATGTCGTGTCCGTGCTGGTTTACCATGATCTTGTTTACAAATCATATTGGTGGTTGTACATTGAATCTGGAGTAGTGCGCGTAGATAGAGGTTAGAAGTATTTGCAGGGAGGGTTGTGCATGTTTGAGGATTTCATTATTCTTTTTAACTTTTTAATACACATCTTGTAATATGTCTTTTATTGTAAAAGCATGAGCTGATCCATCTGTATATATATATTAGTTATGCTTCTGAATTTTGATAGGTCAACATTCATAGTGGAATTTATTGATTCTACAACTTGTACTTTTCTCCCTTGTGTGAGAGTACCATGGAATTTTTGCTGCTTTCATGTTTGGTACTTTTCCCCTGTAAGCTACCATTTTGAATTGGAAAGGCTTTCTCATTTACAGTGTTATTTCATGTGAATTAATCACTTTGCTTAGAGAAGGTGACTCATGTTGAAATGAGTATGATTTTCTCATTCATTACGGAGTATATACACGGCACTTACCGCATAACAGATTTCTAAAATAACTGACTTATAATTAACTTGCCACCATTAATTATCTTCTGTTCAGTGATTGCAAGATCCTTTCACGACCTTCGAGTCATTAGTTTTTACTTTTTAGTGAATAAAGAAAGAACTGGAAGTGTAAAATAAATCATGTCTTGCTAAGAAAAAATAAAGGGGTCTATACTCTATATCTGATGTCCAACCAAATTAATTTCCACGCGCTCTCTGTTGGCAGTGATGAAGGCACTTCCTATACGAAATTTCCTTTGCTCTTCAGTTTTCACAACTTGAATTGTGGAAACAAGAAAAAAAGAAACTTTTTGTTATATTCAGTATTATATTAAGTCAATTTTATAATGTTTTTAATTTGGTGTTTAATTTTTGTTTAATTTATTTTTATGATAAATTTTAAATATTTTAATATTATTAATATATATTATATTGATGGTTGATTTTAGTATACACTTAAATTATAAATTATGATAATAATATAATTAAAGAGAAAGTATAGAGAGTCAATGATCTAAGCGTACAATGTGTATAATGGAGGTTTAAAAAGTATTAGAGATATTACTGTTAGTATTACATTGTCCTATCAACTATTAAGTTACATTTTTTGGATGAGTGGTTTGATGATATGGTATAAAAAGTTTCAGATCCGAAAAATTAAGAGTTCAAACCTTGAGGAACCCAAAATCAACTTTTTATAACATATGGTTATTATCCCTGATTTAGTCCATTATACGGTTAGGTCATTGCTTACGTCCACCTCACTTTCCTTTCTCTCTTGCACACAACTTTTTTAAGTGATCTCGTTAACTCTCTGAATCAGTCTTCAACCAAACACAACCCTTGGATCTTCTGTGCACATAGAATTCAATTCTTGAAGCTTCTAACAGATGGCATCCAAGTCCTCTTCTGGTTCAATTCCACCACCACCAAGAGCATGCACCTATCACGTGTTCTTGAGTTTCAGGGGTGAAGATGCTCGCGGACGATTCACTAGCCATCTCTATGACGCCCTCAACAGAAAGGGAATCACAACCTACAGAGATGATAACAATCTTCGCAAGGGTAATGTTATTTCAGATGAACTCCTCAAAGCAATTGAAGAGTCTATGTTTGCAATCATAGTTCTGTCACCAAACTACGCTTCATCCACATGGTGCTTGGATGAGCTCTGCAAGATCCTTGATTGCAAGAACAAGCTGGGGCTACAAATGGTGACAGTGTTCTACGGTGTGGAACCTTCTGTTGTGAGGCACCAAATAGGAACCTTTCAGAAAGCTTTCAAGAAGCACAAAAAGAGACACGACCGTGAGAAGGTTCAAAGATGGAGGGAAGCGTTAAAACAAGTTGCTGATTATTCTGGATGGACCTCAGAAAATCAGTAAGCTAACTAATCATTAACTTACGCTTGTTATTACTACAATTTATCTGCTATACACCGTTCAAACTTTTAAATTAATAATCTAATCAAAACTAAAAATAATTTGTACTATTAGATTGGGATTATATCTCATTTTTAACAAATTGTATAGACTAAATTTTAGATCT
>NC_029788.2:120984455-121033126 GCF_000816755.2 Arachis ipaensis
CATTTGTTAGAAAAATTATTTAAAAAAGAAAATTAGTAGTGTGGAGTTCAGTGTGGTATAATTTGTTTTCTAATTTTTTTTTTTTAACTTCTCAATGATAGTATACTATAAAAATTTACAAGAATATAACGATAAGAAGAATTACTCTTCTTCTTTCACACTGAATATAAAGTGTTTTCACAAAAATAAAAAATTATGATAGAAAATAATTATAGAGCATTTATCTCTTTTATATTTAGAAGAACAAAAACTGATACAGATAGAATAAGTCAATAGGCAAAATGGTTCGTCAAATTTCACTAGCTAATCAAATTAGTCTCTTCGAACTTTAAATTGAACAGAAGAAAAAGGGGTTGATGAGATTATTCATATGTCCTTCATGAACTATAAAAAATGGTTAGGTGTGAATCCTTCTTGTTATTGATAGTAATGCCAAAAATGACAATAGAATAAACATTAGTGTTATTTAGAGTTGGATAACTTACTTTATGGTTTACACTGGTTCTTTTTATTATTTTTTTTATTATTTTTTCGCTCCACTTGATGTGTTGAGCTTCTTTCTTTTAAAAAAAAATTGAAGTCGTTGTGTTCTAAGTTCTAATCTAACTATCAGAACGTCATCCTCTCATTCATACTTCCTCTTGATTCAAATTTTGTAAGAATAAGAAGTGGGAGGAGAAGAGCGTAGAGGGGTAACTTTGTAACTTTACAATTAGATTATAAGATTATTAGATAATTTGGATATGCCAATTAATCACTTATTAATTAACAATTGTTTGAAGACAAAATCTATAGGTCAAGTACTAATATAATTCATATTAGGTATTAGGGAGACTACTTTAATAGAGTACCAGTTTGATCAAGATCAAATTCATCCAAAATGGAAAAGTGGAAAAGTTTGGCAGAACTAAAAAAAAATTAAAATTTAATCAATGTCAAATTAAAATAATAGAAAAATTTAAAGAATTATTTTAATTATTTGATCTAAATAACACATTAATTTTACATGTGATAAATTGAAACAAATAAACCGTTGGGTATACATGTATTTTCATCAAATTAAAAAGAAAGACTACCGTAGCTTACACAACAAATTGAAATGTCAGTCAACAAACTGAAATGCCTCAGATCGTCCTTTATAAACCCTTTTGACTTGATGCTAATGCAGCAATGCTCCACTTTATACCTAATGCAGTATAGAGTCATTTTGTGTGTATATGTATTACTTCTAATCTAAGTAATTGTATTGGTGTGATTACGTGATCCACAGTTTTCTAGTTCGTGGGGAGAAGAGACTTTTTTTTTTATTATTATTAAATTGCTGATGGTTATCAGTGGCTAAGAGAAGGGAGGTTGAATTTTAGCCCATTTTCGCTTGATAACACTTGTTGGCCTTAAATATTGTTTCTGGAGACTTTTTGTCTTTTTATCTCGTCACTAGTCACGAGACTTTTTATTTTGTCTCATCCCCAGCCATGAGACTTTTCTTTTTGTCTCGTCAATCAGCACAAGATATTTTTAGTTTTATCTCCTGTTGCAACAGAAACAGAAATGGAGTAGAAGGAAGAGAATATTACACCCAGATATATCCTGATTTAGCTGCTAAGTGCAGTGCAGCCTACATCCAATCTCCATCACAACAATGATGGAATTTCACTATAATCATCCTTGATTACAAACACCAATTCTCCCTAGGAACTACCTTCCTATCCGGGATAAGTCCAGAATCTAAACCCAAACTGAACTTGACTTTGTCACGGCCCAAAATGAGCCATGATCGGTGCTAAGGAAAATAATCCCAAGCAAGCCTAACCGACTCAAACATAAGTTGAATAAGAAAATTACAAATATTTTAAATAAATTTACAATGTCTAAAATGAATAATTACATATTTTTAGCAAATAAAAAATAAAATAAATATGAGTGGATCCTGCCTGTGACATATGAAGCAGATGACGTCTAAGAACTCAACAACGAATAGATACTCATTGCAGATCATTACTCTTGAATAGAAAGGCTCACATAATCAAATATTTATTCCTGAAAAATATTTTTAGAAAAACAGAGTGAGTTTTGCAACCCAGTGACTAGGCAGTACATCTATAATTCACATGAGACCATATAAACATAATTTTAGTTAAAAGATAATAATTTATGTAAATAAGTGAATTAATAAGGGAGTTCTCATACAGAAATCAAATCAAAAGTCTACACTTGGGTGGCTCCACCTCTATGGGTAGTCCTTTCCTCTTGTGTGTCCTAACGGAATATCAGATCTAACGTGTGGCCTACACGTTAGGCTAGCAACACCCCTGCTAGCTGGAGTCTGAGTTAGATGCATCTAAGTTAACGTCATAACCGCCGTTAACTACGGTTTTCTAATACGAGCCTCCCAAACCAATTCAAAACATATAATTTCAAATACAACCAATCTTTGATCTTTCAAATATATACAGTATCGAATCAAATAATACTTTCTCATCAAAATCATTTTCAATCATATGAAATGTCGAATATACTTTACAAATTCAGAATATATAAGTGAGTATCAACAATATCTCAATGTTCTAGAAACATATTCAGATAAAATCGAATATTCTAAAATAATACAAAACTTTATCAAACATGTATACAGTCTCATGTGCAGATTGAAATTTTGAATTTCACAAAAATAAATATTTAGTACTAATAAATCCATTATTAAAATCAAATTCAAATCCTTTGTTGGTAACTTGTAAGTATAGTCATAAATTCAAGCAGCATATATCAAAATAATTATCTGTAAAGCCAAATAATTATAAATATAAAGCCTACTCACAAATTGGTCCCAAGGGACCAAAGAAACCAAACCAGAGTGCCAAGGAAGGTTGAAGTAGAATGGAATGAAAGAGCACGAAATTTGGACCGAGGTAGTAGCAATAACTTCGATTTCTCACTGCAGCAACCAAAGGAAATAAGAGGATGGAGCATCAGCAGCTCCGGTGACCCCCCACCGGCAAGGACAGAACAGGCAGAAGCAAAGTTGAGCTAGGGCAAACTTGTAGAGTTTCCAACAGCAGCTTCTGGCGACGTCAGCGCGATTCCCAGTGACCGGAGGCGCGGTGGTGCAGCTTGCGACAACGGCAGAGGCGTACCAGCTCTCCCTCCTCGCGAGACTCTCCTCTCTCTAGCCATTGTGTTTCTCTCTCCTCTGCGAGCTTCTCTCTCTCTTCGAAGCCCCATACCTGCAGCCGCAACAGTAACAACGAAGCTCCCCTTCCAGCGGCAGGGACGGTCTCCAGGGGCGATGGCGAGGACAGCACCTCCTCTCTCGCTCCTCTTCCTTTCTCCTTCCTCCATTCCCTGTTTCGAACTCCTTCTCTCTCTCCCTACTTGATCCGCAGCAACGACGGCGACGTCCAGCTTCACCGGTGTCAACTCCTTCTTCCTTTCTTCTCCCTCTCTGTTTTCCCTCGCTATTTTTCTTTCTTTCATTCTCAGCAGGGGGTGTGTGTGTTCGGAGAGGGTTAGGGTTTAGAAAAGGGGTAAATGGTAGTTTAGGTATTTTGATAAAATTAGAAGGTATATGTAAAATGTTTCAAAAAAACTTGAGATGTTACAGACTTGGTTACTGCCAAGCTTTCAACTGGTAAAGTGCTAACCCAACTTACAAGAAGATTCTCACAGAATCATGATACACAACACAGATGTACAAAGGAACTCTAAGGACATCTATGGCTTTTTCTTTTAATTTTGCACTCTCTGCCTTTTTCCGCTCTATGGCTTTTTCATTACAAACCTCACTGTTTGCCTTTTTCCATGAGACTCAAGACATGACAAAATTAAACAGAAAAATTACAAAATGAAAACATTGAAGGAGAAGAAATTCTGTCAGCTTGTGCTGCTATGAGAACTCTGTGCCTTGCACTCTCACTCCTTGAATCAACCCTAACTGTTCACCCATACTTATAGGAAGAACCCTTCAAGGTTGAAACCAAACAAACCAAGCCAATCTTCTTCTTCTTCTTCAAGTCATAACCGATTCGGCCAGAGAGAGAAAAAAGATAAATCATGCAAACCCAACATGCAATTACCTCTAGTCCTTCCTTGGTCACCACTCTTCATCAATCCGAGCCCTTCATCTCTTCCTTGCTCTCCAAGATGAACTTCTGGCCGTTGATGCTTCATGATGATGATAGCTTCATCTGATCCAATCTCTGCCTCTTCCATCACGTAGCCACTCTAGTTACTTCCTGTGATGTTAGAGCAGAATCAGAGACAAGCCATCTTCTCCAAGATCTTCTCCTAGCTGGCCGAGATCTTCTTCTTGTTTTTGGGTATGAGGAGCCCGAGATTACCTCACCAAATCTTACCATTCTTGGTGATAATATCAGCCACTACATACTTTTAGTTTGCTTTTTCTTGCCATCATTGTGATGGTCTTTTGGTGTGTCTTTCCTTCTTTTCGGTAGCTCAATGTAGCTTCTATGGTTTGCTGGGTAATATCCGCAAAAGAAGAAAGAAAGAATGAGAGAGAAGAAACAATTGGATGAGAAGCAATTAAATGAATTAAACAAATTAATTGAATAGAAGTTGCTTTTCCTTCCCTGAGTAGCGTGTAGCCTTAATGCCATCAATCATATCAATGACATTCTCTCTCATATTTCCAATGCTAGCAAATTAAATTTTGAAATCCATTCCAAGAGAAGGATTGGGATCCGTTGGAGGCATGAAGCAATTTTACTTCCTTTTATAATAAGTTTCGTATCAAGCATTGGGTCATGTAGCAACAATTATTAATTTGAGTTTGTAGGAATAATAATTCAATTTTGGCCAAGTAAAGTTACCATTAATTCAACAATGTGGATCAAAAAGATTTTTGTATCAATGCTGAATGTTAGCTTTAATTTGGGCTTATGATGATATTTGAATTCTGGCCCAAATAATCACAAATTACTTCAGCCACATAATATAGGAATCATTAAACAAGGCTGAATGTTTTTAAGCATATTGGGCTAGCAATAATTCTTTTCCTGTTCGGCCTAATAAGAAAACCTGCATTACAACATTATTAATTAACATATGTTAAATGAAAATCGAATTAATAATTTTATAATTAATTTAATTAATAATGTTTAGTCATCATAAATATTAATTTAGAGTTTTCCAAACTCATCAATTGCCTTGTTCTCTTTTGTATAGTTTTTCTTTCTCCAATAATTTTTTAATTTATTTTAATAAAATTAGTTGTTTTGCTTTATTTTTCTTTTGTCTTGCTAGACTTACAAAGAAATTATTTTTCCCTGAATAGAGATGAGGCAGTACTTGTGGAAAAAATTGCTCAACATATCCATGAAATATTGATTCCGAAGTTGCCCCCTTCAATGAAGAATCTTGTAGGAATTGATTCAAGAGTCGAAGGAGTGATTAATCTCATAGGTCTTGGGTTGAATGATGTTCGCTATATGGTTATATGGGGAATGGGAGGCATAGGTAAAACGACTATTGCTAGAGCTGTCTTTGAAACCATTCGAAGTAGATTTGAAGTTAGTTGCTTTCTTGCCGATGTAAGGGAGCATTGTGAGAAAAAAGATACTGTCCACATTCAAAAGCAGCTGCTTGATCAAATGAATATAAGTTCATATGCTGTTTATAACAAGTATGACGGGAGGAGAATAATTCAAAACTCTTTATGTCTCAAAAAGGTACTTCTTGTTCTTGATGATGTAAATCATGAAAAACAATTAGAAGATTTGGCTGGGGAAAAAGATTGGTTTGGTCCTGGAAGCAGAATAATAATTACAACTAGAGACGTAGAGGTGCTAAAGGGACCAGAGGTGCATGAAATTTATAAGGTTGAAGGGTTAGTGGAAAGTGAAGCCCTTAACCTCTTTTGTCTGAAAGCCTTTAAACAGCAGGAGCCTACAGAAGGGTTTTTGGATTTGTCTAAAGAAGTGGTCAAGTACAGTGGTGGTCTTCCATTGGCACTTAAAGTATTGGGTTCCTATCTTAATGGTAGACCTACTATTGCGGTTTGGTATAGTGCTATTGAAAGAATAAAGAAGACTTCACATTCTGAAATTATTGATGTATTGAAAATAAGCTATGAGGGTTTAGAAGATACAGAAAAGGATATTTTTCTAGATATTGCTTGTTTCTTTAAAGGAAGGCAGAAACATCATGTAACAGAGATGTTAAAAAGATGTGGTTATCAGGCTGAAATCGGTCTTGATATTTTGATTAATAGATCATTGGTCACATTAGAGGAGGTTAAGATACTCGGGATGGTTACTCTGGGGATGCATGATCTGCTTGAAGAAATGGGCAAACAAATTGTAATTCAAGAATCTCCAAATGATGCTAGTAAGCGTAGCAGATTGTGGTGTTATGAGGATGTTGATTTTGTACTTACTCAAAAGAAGGTATGCCTCGTTTTTTCTCAACTATAGGATGCATAGAATTAAAATAAGAATTTGACAATGTATTTAAAATTTTATCCAAGTAACTAAAAACTTATTTTTGCTTTTATGGTTATCTCAATCAGTATAGTTTTTTCCTTGTTTTTTTTTTAATTGTTTATTTATTTATGTGTATTCGTAGGAAAGTGAAGCAACTCATAGCATCGTAAGTAAGGTGTATTATTGCGAGACAGAAGAGGAATGGAGAGAGTATCGGGAGATTAAAGAGAATTGGAGAGATTTATCTTTCTCAAATATATGCCAGCTAAAACTTCTCATTTTAGATGGCGTGAATGCTCCCATTCTCTGTGATATTCCTTGTACATTAAAGGTTTTGCACTGGGAAGGTTGTCCAATGGAAACTCTACCCTTTACAGATCAATGCTATGAACTTGTTGAAATTGATTTATCTCATGGCAAAATTGTAGAGTTATGGGATGGAAAGAAGGTAGACCTTTTCATCGATAGTTCTATCAAATTTTATTACAATAGCATTTCCAACAAAAATAGTAACCACGTGATATTTCTCTATGTTTTTTCAGGTTCTGAAAAAGTTAGAACACTTGAATCTGTACTTCTGTGAGAAGCTGAAGCAAACGCCAGATCTTTCTGGGGCTCCCAATCTTAAAACACTTAATCTTCATGGATGTAAGGAGCTGAATTATATTAATCCATCTCTTGCACACCACAAGAGGCTTGTTGAATTGAATTTAGGTAGATGTAGGAGTCTTGAAACACTTGGAGATAAATTGGAGATAAGTTCACTCGAGAAACTAAATCTATATGAGTGCCGTAGTTTGAGAAGACTGCCAGAATTTGGGGAATGCATGAAACAGTTATCGATTCTTGATCTGGAAAAAACAGGTATAGAAGAGCTACCCCCAACGCTTGGAAAGTTGGCTGGCGTGTCTGAGTTGGACTTAACTGGGTGCCACAAGCTTACTAGTCTTCCCTTCCCACTTGGATGTTTCGTTGGCCTAAAGAAGTTGAAGTTGAGTAGATTCGTGGAGCTTAGTTGTGTTCCATACACCACTCATGGGTTAGAGTCCCTCGAGGCTTGGGATTTTTCTAACAGCCCAATTTTTGTTGGACTTTTGTGTTCTCTCTCTCGCCTGACCTCTTTGAGTAGCCTAAAATTACATGGAGAGTATAGCAGATCTAGAGAAGTGTCGACCCTTTACTATGATCTTGGCCACTTAACGTCGTTGACGGATTTGGATTTAGGGTACAGTGATTTTTTAAGAGTTCCAATATGTATCCATGCACTTCCCAGACTTACACGTCTGGATCTATGTTATTGCTATAATTTGGAGGTTTTGCCAGAGCTTCCATCAAGTCTAAGAGAATTACAGGTAAAGGGCTTTGAACCACTGGTTGCATCCAATGTAAATGCTGCTATATCAAAAGCGTGTTGTGGCTTTGCAGAATCAGCTAGCCAAGATCGTGAAGACCTCTTGCAAATGTGGATCAGTGGGAAGGAAATGCCAGCATGGTTTAAGGATCAGAAAAAAGATAACGGAATATCAGTCTCATTCCCCCATAATTGCCCTTCAACTGAAACCATCGCACTTGCTCTCTGTTTCCTATTACAAGGTGTCATCATGGACTTGCCGGAACAGCCATCGGTTATCTGCAATGGTAAAGAATTCATCAACAAGAGTGTATTTCATGTGGTTTTGCCTCTCAAATCTAAGTATTTGTGCATTGTCTGCGTGAATGGTTACTATTTTAGTAACATGTTATGCCAAGACAATCGCTTCCAACTGCAATTTCCCAGTGATTATCGTGGAATCCGAGTACAAAGATCTGGAGCACGTTGGGTGTGCAAGCAAGACATTCAACATTTCAAGCAGTTTGGCATCTCGTAGAAGCTCTGACCCACCTGAACTCTTACCTTTCTTCCCTTTGCATTCCCACAGCACTTGGTTCTCATAGCTCATGACACAGCTTTCTCAATATATTACTTGTATGATTGCAAAATTTAGATCTCTTCAGCTAAATGGTTCCCCAGATTCGAAGCTTTTGACAGAGCTCATTGCATCCATCCAACTGCCATGTGAACCCCAGAAAGGAATGTAAATCTTGGGCACAATTAGAACAAGCAAAGGGAATATATATATATTTGGGGATGATATTGGTTGTTCTTTAGGGGGTGTCACAAATGCAGACAGGTTCTTGTGCTTATGACATTCGGGCATTTGTTTTTGATGGAGAATTATATCTACTGAAGCTCTCCTTTCACTTTTCATGTTGCTTCAGTTAGCCCTCAAAAATCAGGTAATTGATTCTATTTTTTATGGATCTATCTCGCTTGGCTTCATTTAGTTGAAATTATTCAAGCCCAAGATCAATTCAGTTTGTATAAATATGGGCATTTGAAGTTTGTTATTTAGTTTGTAATTCTTTTTCTTTCAACTTTTGTAAAAAATATGTTGGGTTCTGATAGAGGAGAATTTGTATTCTGTGATTACTGGGGAATGTGCACCTGTGTTGAATTGCGTGTTTCAAATTGTGGATATGAGAAAAAGGGGGATGGGGAAGAATATGAATTGAGCATTTGGAGGTTGTATTTGAGTTCACGTCTGATGGCTTTTCTACTTTTGTTTTTCTTTTTATTGAATATCCTGAGAAAAAAAAATTTAATCTTGGTTTCATGTGTAAATTGTTGCAATGAGGTTATAGCGATTCTTTTATTGGGTTGGAGGGTTTTAGGAAGATGGTGCTTGAGATTGACAATGTTTTTTCGTTGCTGCAGCATAGAGTGAGATTGGCAAGCATAATGTGACAGATTCAGATTCATTACAGAGTGAAGGAGAAAATCTGCAGACCATGGTGAGTACCAATGTCAACTTAGTTGCCATTCTTGCAAGTTTCCAGTTGCTTTGATATGCAATTATTAATAAGGAATAACCTCTATGTTAACTAGTTCTGTGGGCTATGTCTTTGATGTACCTCATTAGAACTTTGATTACTCATGTTTGATGAACAGCTAATTTTTAATCACACATTCTTTAAAGTTCTTACTTGATAAGCCTTTAATATGCTGTCTCTTTCCTTAAAAGGATGTGTAAATCCATCATATTCCACTAAAAATTACTGTATAACTTGATAGCATTTTGATCCATCATCTTAAATGTGAGTAATCATTTTGATCCTTTGGTTTTCAATCCATCTTAGTCAGGATGGTTTATAGCAACCTGTCACTGAAACTAATAACATAAGATCAGTGGGATCTATGAGTCGATAAATAAATTCTGTTTATACTTTATAGTTAAATTCTGTTGGGATTCAAGTTTAAGTGGTAAAAAATCTCCCGTCAATCAAGAATTGAGTATTTAATAGAAGGATCCATTAACTTGTTGCCCTAAGGTTTTGGAACAAGATACGCATGTTATCTAATTTGCTGCTTGTTAATTAATCCATGTAGCGGCTTAGTTTGTCCATATACTTAAAAGGCTATTCAATGATGTAAGTAGGAAAAAAATTACCCCTGTTCAGTGCGGATACAGATTCACCCAGCATTGCTGAATATCAAGATTTGTTGGAATAGAAAGTAGTACTTTCATCTGTTGTAAATGTCAACGATGAATGAAAGAAAGTGTGACACATTACTTTCCAATGCTTGATAGGACTTCACCCTGGTCCACATGAATACACTTGTGCTATGAGGACTTTTCCTCTGTATTTGATTATGCACATTGCACACAACAGAAACTCGTTTAGGTGGTGATGGCAGGTGCATATGTATGTTAAATTCACATTTTGTTTAACAGCTCAAACAGTTCCATCTATACACATTCATTGTGCTGGAAGCAACAAAGTGAGATCTGTTCCTGTTTTTGTGTTTATTACCTTTTCTTTATACACTGCAATTTTCTCTCTTAGGGTGTTATATAATTAACATGAAGTTCAAAGAATGGATAGTTGTCCTTGCTACCCTATTAAGATGTTCCGAGGTTTGCATTGCAATATTGCATACATGCATATAGCATTTCTGTCACGGCCCAAAATAGTCATGACTGGCGCTTCGGGAAATAATCTCCTAACAACCCTAACATATTGGAATATGAGATAAATAAGGTTACAAATATTATTATTTTTCTTTTAAATTTACAAGTTCTAAAATAAATAATTACATATTTTTAATAAAAAATAAAATAAATAAACATAGAAAGATTCTGCTTGTGATATATGGAGCAAATAACGTCTAAGAACTTAACAAGGAATAAGTACCCATTGCAGATCATTAGTCTTTAATAGAAAGACTCACATATTTAAGTATTTATTCCTGAAAATTATTTTTTCAAAAAAAAGGAGTGAGCTTTGCAACTCAGTGACTAGACAGTACATCTATAATTCACATGAGACCATATAAATATTATCATAAAAATAATTTTATTTAGAACATAATCATTTATATGAATAAGTGAATCAATAAGGAAGTTCTCATACAGAAATCAAATCAAAAGTTCACATTTAGGCGGCTCCACCTCTATGGGTAGCCCTCTCCTCTTGTGTGTAGTAAAGTATTTAAGTCAAGTGAACTATTTTTTATCTTTTGAAAAAATACTACTAAATTTTTTATAAAAAATTTGGGGGGGCCATGGCCACCCCTTGTCTGAACTAAGCTCCACCACTGCTTGTGTGTCCTAACAAAATAACAGATCTAACGCGTGACCTACATGTTAGGCTAGCAACACCCCTGCTAGCTGGGCCTGAATTGGATGCATATAAGTTAACGTCATAACCGCCGTTAACTACGGTTTTCTAATACGAGCCTCCCAAACCAATTCAAAACATATAATTTCAAATATAACAAATCTTTGATCTTTCAAATATATAAGGTATTGAATCAAATAAAATCATATTATACTTTTTTATCAGAATCTCTTCCAATCATACTTTTTCAATCATAAGACATTTGAAACATATTTCACAATCTTTAAACTAAGTGAATACCAATAAATACTTCAATGCTTCAAAAACAGATATTCAAGTAAGATCAAACATTTTAAAACAATGCAAAACTTCATCAAAAATATATATGGTCTCATGTATAGTTCCGAAAGTATAAACTTCATAAAAACAAATTATTTAATTTTAATAAATTAATTATTCTAATCAATTTAAAACCGTTCAAGGCAAATATAGTGAGTATAATTCAAAGATCATAATAGATATATGTCAAAATAATTATAGATGCAGAGTCAAATAATTATAAATGTAAAGCCTACCCACAACGTGGTCCCAAGGGACCGAAGATACCAAACCCAAAGTGCCAAATTCAAGGTAAGGAGGATTGAATTGGAATGGAATGAATGAGCGTAGAATTTGGATCGGAGAAGCGAGAAGATGGAGCTGGCGATAGTTCTCGATTGTTGAAACTATAATCCAAACGCATCAACGGAACCTTTCCTCTCAACCCGAAACTGCGGCAGCCGCAACATCAGCTTCAAACCACTTTCTTAGCAACCACAACGACTCGGACTTAAGGGAAACAAGTAGCGGCAGCACCGGTGGTGGTTCTGGCAACAACAGCGCCATGCCCATTGACCAGAAACCCCGGCAGCGGCAGCGGCAGAAGAACAGCGACCTCAATGTGACTTCTCGGCGGCCAGAGGTGCGGTGGCGCTTGCGGCAGCGGCGAGCCACTCCAGCAACCCCTTGTGCAAGCTCTCTTCCTCTGGCAGTGACCCAGACGACGACGGGCCTTCGGCGGCGGTGAGCTCATCGCAGCAGCTCCCCCGACAGCCAGCCCTCCAGCACGACGACAACAACACAAAGGCTTCCCTCTCTCTTCTCGCGTTCGCCTCTTTCTCTCTCCTCCATCGTTGCTGATGACGGCGGCAACTGGTAGCGAGGTGTGGCGGGTTCGGCGGCTCAGTGGGAGGACAGCGGCAGGACACGCAGTGGCGGTCCTCTCTTCTCCCTCGCAGCGCAGCTCTCCCTCCATTCTTCTCTTCTTTGTTCATGTGATTTGTGTGTGTGTTGTGAGTTTGTGTCCATGTGTGAGTGAGGAAGGGGGGTTTGGGGAGGGTGACGGCTAGTGAGAGACTGAAGGTTGAGAGAGAGTGTTTGTGTGTGATTAGGGCTAGGGAAAAAGAAAAAGAAGAGTGGCCCACAATTTTGTTTTATTTATTTGCATATCTTTTTCTTTTTTTTTTGAGTTATTACATTCTTCCCTCCTTTAGAAATTCGGTTTCCGAATTTCAAACCAACTTACTATTTATATTATCTCTTTGGCAGTACAAGTCACATCTATTTCATACAACTAGACCCTGATGCAAGAAATGATGCATTTAGGAATGAGTAAACTACCATTTCTACCCAAAAAAGTTAAAAACGCTGACATATTTATCCATAAAAGATTAAAATTACCATTTGTATCCACAAAAGATTGACTTTTGCAGCAAAATTATCCAAACCCTAAATAATTACATAAAATTCCCAAACTACCCTCTTCTCTTCTCTCACACACCCACCCTCACTCACTATCTGCAGCAGTGCTGCTGAAACACCATCCCCTTTCCACTCTCTCTCTCTCTTCCTTCTCCTTCATCTTCTTCAATCGTTCTTTCTCTCTTTCTCTCCCCCCTCTTCGCACTTTTCTCCTTCCTCTTCTTTTTCTATTGATGATTCTCTCTTCTCTGTTGTTCTTCTCTCTCTTTTGTGCATTAATGGTGGTTCCTCCTTTTGCCATCGTGAGCTCCATCTTCTCCTCCCCTCCTCCTCCTTCGGGAGGTTTCTGACTTCAGGAAGCAGCAATTTTGAATTCTCTATTTTCTGCAACCCCAACTTCTTCAGCGTTGAGTTCCTTCCTTTTCCAAATGTGGTATCTTCGTCTTTTCCTTCTCTCAGAATCACTTTTCTCTTCTCCTCCTAGCAATGCGTCTTCGTCATCTCCTCCCAGTGTCGCCAAAATCAAATTAGTGTTCTATGTTATTTGTAATGAAAATGGTGATCTGAAATCTGAGAAACTGTCAATTTTTTGTGAAAGTTCTAAGAAATTAGGGTTTTATTTTTGAATCTGTGCATGTTCTATTCTTCAATTTGATTTGAGTTTGTTTTTTTGTGATTTTGAAGAGGATAGTGACTGGATTATGTTGATGTTCAAGAGATGAGAGAGAAAAAGTGAGTGAGTGAGTGATAGAGAGAGAGAGAGAGAGTAAGAAGGGAGATGATGCTACCGTAATGGTGGTTTAGGTGCTGCAGATAGCGAGTGAGGGTGGGTGTGTGAGAGAAGAGAAGGGGGTAGTTTGGGGATTTTATGTAATTATTTAGGGTCTGGATAATTTTGCTGCGAAAGTCAATCTTTTATGGGTACAAATGGTAATTTTAATCTTTTATAGGTAAATATGTCAGCGTTTTCAACTTTTATGGATAGAAATGGTAGTTTACTCTTTAGGAATAAGGAAAGAAAACAACATTGAAACAACCTTAATCAAAAGAAATATAACCACATCATGATACTATAAGTTTAATAATTTGCACGAATAGTTAGTAAGAATAAGGCTAAAAATCAAGCTATCTAAGCAAAGTTGCAGGAAAAAACTTAAGCACTTCAACTATATAATATTACATCTAGATACAAATTGAACTCAATGCATAAAGAAAAACATTTTGCGGATATTGTGCAACGATCAAATGTTAGACATTTTCTTAATATTCACATATACAATGTAGCAAAAGGAATCGATATGAAGCACCATCTATCTCAAAGAACAGATGGCATAATTAGATTGATATGAAAAATCTCAAAAGCACACTACAAACTCAAATTAAAGACCAAATAACATAGCCAAAAGTGTAAAACATATAGAGTAACACAAATTCCAACAATACACCCAAAACATAAAATAATAATTAAAAAACACGGTCATATGAGATTCCAAGAGTTCGAGTGCAATTATGTGGTGGATAAGGATGACAAAGGAGAGAGGCAAGGTGAAGAATTAAGCAGAATATACATAGCCAGATTCTAGATTTAGGGACAAACATAACCAACACATCAAACCAAGCATGCAGGATATAGCCAATAAAACATTTTCAAATCATATTATACATATTAACCTTAAATGTCAAGTGATAAGGGATAGGAAGGTTAAACAGACGAAAGAAATTTAATCGATCTACAAGGCTCTTTAAGGACATTGTGAGAACATCATATTAGGATGAACAGTTCCGTTTACTCAAATATAACATTAGCCCTAGTCATCCTTCAGGTTAGCAATTGACAATCTCAGATAATAAACTAACAAATGTGCTACATATACACCAACTGATAAACTAAAGACACAAAGTGGTTCATCATCAACCAGCTAAACAAACAGAATCTCATTAATTGGGAAACAATACCACCAATTTAGCGAAATTTCGAATATCATTACTCAATCACCATTACAATGCAGGGCACTCAAGGAGCAATAGAACCACAGATTTAGTGAAGCTCACGAATATCGATAAGGCAACAACATATTCTAATTAGTTGCAATGCTGAGCAACTTGAAACCAGCAAGGTGATGTCTCAAAAAGGTCATATAGCATAGGATCAATTAAGCAACGGACAAATGAATCAATATAATTGCCTCAAAAATTCGATCATGTTAAGAGCTTTGCAAAGCCTATATATCTTTGGAAGAAAAATGGTTAATACAACAATTTAAAATAGATTGTACTTAGATCATGATGTGTGAATTTAAAGAATAACAGTACAACTGATATCAAACCCTTAATGTATGAAGAAATGTCAAGCTAAGATGTGGACTATGAACCACGACGAAAGCACTAGTAATGAAATAGTCAATTTTCAGAATTTTCTAACAGACAATATTCGAAAAATGGGTATTGCTAGGGAGACAAAAAAAATAGCCAGAACTTGCCTTATTTAGCATTCATTAATTGTTGCAACAATTAATGAATGCTAAATAAGGCAAGTTATGGCTGTTTTTGGTTGATTTTCTTTGGTTACCAAACATTTCCGATTCGAAATACACTATAATTGTTACGGAAAGAAATTTGGCCAAAAAAGAACAACTTAACACAAAACCCTCAATGTAAGGACTCATTCACTATCAAAAGCAACCTTCATACAACAAAGACAAGAAGTGAAACCTACCTCTCGTCAATGGCGTCGCGATGATGCTCGATGCTCCTTGCAAGCCCTTGCACTCGAAGATCGCCAATCAACAATGTCTTCCACATTGATTGGTTACCGTTGGTGCCAAAATTCACTTTGAGAGCAACATTTCTCCACCTCTGTGACCATTGAATTTAACTCTCAATAAAAAAATGAAGTGAATTAGAAACAGTAAGTATTAATAAGGATAACTTAATAATTCTAAGTATGAAATTAGGACAACATTTGGTGTGATTAGGAATTTTTCATATTGACTTTTAGTTTAATTTACATGTTAATTATAGCTAAGTAATTAGATTAACAAAATAGCTAAATGAGCAAAATATGGTGGCCACATCAATATCATGTTGATTAGAGAAATATTCCAGTAAAATCAGGGGTACCTTTATTAAATTTTAAAATTATTTAGATATCATTTTGTTAATAACAAAAATGAAATATTATTAGAATGAGACCTGCGCAATGCGCAGACGGTAAATTAATGATAGTATATAATAAATATTAAAAATGATTATATTTTGTAGAATTAAATTAAATATATGTAAACTAAAATTAAATTTTAAAATTTTTTTTTTAAAAATAATTTGTCGTACAAAAATTTTGGATGTTGGAATTGTACAAAGTGATATTTTTATTTGGTGGTTTGATTTTTGTACGTATTTGTTTTAGTTGATGGACTTAGTCTTTTTATGTGACGTTTGTCATCCTTTTTCTTTATTGGTTATTGTTAGAGTTGTTTTCTTCTTTCTGTCGTAGGTTCCTGTGAAGGCATGTTCTTTATGAATGGTTGTGTTGTATGCACTTTCTATTATGTTGTTTGTTCCATCTTTGCATGTATGTTCTTTTTCCGAAGATGTGTCTTGAATTTGTATGATTTTTTTTCCTTAATTTCTTGATGTAGTTTTTCAATGATATCTACAATAAAAAGAACAAAAATGTGTAGATTTTTTTTTGAATAAGTTATTTTTAATAAGAACAATTGAAATAGTATAAAGTAAAATTACCTGTTAGTATTTTTCTTTGACCCACTCTCTCAGACAATGTCTCAAGTGATGCAAATTCAAAATAGTATTGAAAAATATTTGAAATTGGATCTTTAATTTCTTTCACAACAGTTGTAAGTAAAAAATTTGCTTTCATTATACTTTTAATTGGTCTATACAAATTATTTATTTTTAAATTTTTATAGTATAGATTTTTCCTTTTTGTAACAAATGTTTGAATTTGTTTATCATATTTGTCTTCACAATTACATGAAGATGTATTCTTTGCAGTGTTAGTAAATCATAGTTAATAATTAGTTAAAAAGGAACAATGAATAGTATATTGAAAGAAGTATAATTTTAATGATATTAAAATATAATTATATATAAAGTATTATAAAATAATATAAAAAGTATAAAAAATAAAAATAATTAAAGTATTTTTTTTTGTAAATTTAATTTAAAAATACAATAAATATGTTTGCTTTGTACCTTTTCATTCAATATAATCATTTCTAACTTCTAAGCAAAGAGACTCTTCTTCATTTGTGGGTGTTAATGTATTTTATAGACAAACCACGCAAACTTTGATAAACCAATTGTCTGTTTGTTTGGTGATATTATCCAAAAAATAATGCTCTATTGAGTAAGTTTGAGAGCGAAAATAAATTTCTTGTGCTAAATTTGATGTTATCGGAAGAAATAGTGATAAGAAACTTATATAAGTAGTTCAAATAGTATGGAATTTGAATATTTGTAAGGTAAAATTTATTATGATTAATAGATTATTATAGCATTTGTAATATGGATATTTATTAAGAATAGATTGTTTATAATGGTAAGATATAATAAATATAGGAAAATAAATTCTTGTAGGTTACAAATTTGGTTAGACACTATTAATTTCTAATTATTGTCATTGATAATTTTGCAGCCTAATTTGCATATATTTTTATCATTTGTATTTTTTTTTTTTTGTATATTTTATTTTTCAGAAAAGCTCTGCATACAAGCCATTAGGGCTTGTATGCTTTACAAGTTCATTAAGGAATAAACCCAAAAAATGCGCTGCTACACATACGTCCAATACACGCGCTATATAAAGATCCCGCGTATATATAACTACCAAATTTAAAAGATTTGTTTCCTTCTTCGTTCTCCTTATTTTCATATTTGCTCGTTCTTCTTCTCGCGCGTCTTCCCTCCTTCTTCTCGATCGTTCTTTTCCCCTCATTTCTCACTGGTATGTTCTTTGTCATTTACGTTAGTTCCTCTCTCTGCAACTCCAGCTTCGTTTTCTATTCGATTTGTTGTTTTCTGAAATCAAAGTTTGAACTCGTTTTTGAAGATTGTGGATGATTCAACCTCAGATTGTCAGCTGAATCAGGGCAAAGTGGATTATGAATTTGAATCTAACGAAGTTCCTGAGATTTGGTTTACATACGATTACTCTGAATTCTGTTGCAGTCATTTGAATAGCATTGTGTAGCTGAATAATTCGTGAACATTGACTGTGAAACTAACACGTTAACATGAATCTGTGTTAGTTTTGATTAATTATCTGGAATTTATAGCAGACGCTCGGGTGTAGATTAGAACTTTTTTCGGTGTATTTTTGCGAGAAATGTGGGTGTATTTACAGTTTATGGCTTTTTCTGTTATGTTAGCTGAGTTGTTGTCGTTCGGGTGTATTATATCAGACATGACTGGGTGTGTTTTTAGTTTTTGACATGGTGTATTCTGCAGCCTTTGTATTTACAGTTTATGGTTTTTTTTATTATTTTAGTTGAGTTGTTGCGGTTCGAGTGTATTATATCATCAATGATTGGGTGTATTTTTAGTTTTTGACATGGTGTATTCTGCAGCCTCTCTCTGTTGTTGATGACCAATTTGTTCCGAAGGTTGGAATGACCTTTACCACCCTTGAAGATGCTGGAAAATTTTACAGGAACTACGCCAAGACTGCAAGTTTTTCTACAAGAGTTCGAAGCAAAAATAGGGAGGGAAACGACATTAAGAATCAATTGATTACATGTAGCAGAGAGAGAAAATGGAAATCTAAAATATCTCCGACCGAGAAGACCAATCCGACAGCCGGTTTAAACTGTCCTGCAAGAATTTATATACACACATTGAAGGATGTTAGTGCTTGGATCATTTCAAAGGTTGTGCTGGATCATTCACACCCTTGCTGTCCAAGTAAAGCAGAGATGCTCAAACAGCACAGGGAACTAAGCATGTCCATTCGTCGTACAATAGAGAATAACGAGGAGGCCGGTATTAGACCAAGCAAAACCTACCAATCATTTGTTGCGGCTACCGGGGGTCACCGTGAGTTAAATTTTATTGAAAAGGACGTGAGGAATTACATTACGAAAGAAGTGCAGAATATTTCCGAACAAGAAGATGCAAAGGAATTCGGGAAATATTTGTTAAGAATGAAAGAGAAGAATCAGAATTTCTTTTTTGAGCTTGAACTCGAGGAGGATCAATCGATTAAGCTGGGTTTTTGGGCCGATGCAAGAAGTAGAGCTGCATTTGAGTATTTCGGAGATGTTATTTCATTTGACACCACCTACAATACAAACAGGTGACAAACCGTTGCTGTTTATGATGCTAAATTAATGTATTTTTATGAATCCACGGCAGAGGTGTATATTGGGTGTTTTTGGGTGTATCTATTGATTTTCCATTCTGCACTATGTTAATTTGTTTCAGGTATAACTTGGTTTGTGGTTCTTTTGTCGGGGTGAATCACCACGGTCAGTCAACACTTCTCGGATGCTCTTTGATGAAAAACGAAGAAATTGAATCATTCAAATGGTTATTTCAATGTTGGCTTCGTTGCATGGGAGGAAATAGGGGTGTTCATGGCCCGGCCCGGCCCGAAGACCCGGCCTGGTCCCGAACCTTTTAGGGGCTAATTTAGTGTGATTTCATCAGGTCTAGGGTCGGGTAAGGGTCTCAAAAATAGACCCGGTCATTATTTCGGGTCGGGTCCAGGTCATAGCTCGGGTCACCCGAACTCGGCCCGGTGGCCCGGTTATCGTACACAATTAATATTTTGTGTTATTAGTGATGGATGATGATTATTTTTATGTAAAATTTAAGTATTGTAAACCTTAATATTTTGTGTTATTAGTCATTATAAGACTATAAGTTAATGTTTTATGTTTAAAATGCATAAGACTTTAGACTAATTCATAATATTGTCTTATTTGTATTGATTTAAATATTTGGTGTTATTAGACAATATTAGTATTGATTGTGGTTATATTTTAATTTTAGAAAATGGTTGGTTCTTGTTATAATTTTTTAAGTGAATTTTACTATGTGAATTGTGAAATAATGATTGGACATTAGGTGATTTTTACATGTTGAAGACCCGGTTTTCATCCGGTTTTTACCCGATTTTCACCTGGCCCGAAGATGCATAGGTTTCATCGGGTTTAAAGTCGGGTTAGGGTCATGAAATTAGGCTCGGTCTATATTTCGGGCCGGGTCTGGGTCAGGCCAAACCCGGTGTGGCCCGGCCCATGTATACCCCTAGGAGGAAATGCTCCGAAAGGGTTTCTCACCAATCAATGCGCATCAATGAAAAGGGCTTTAGAGGCCTGTATGCCAACAACAATTCACCGTTGGTGTATTTGGCACATCATGAAGAAGATTCCAAGCAAATTAAACAGGTACAAGGGACATGCAGAAATCGAACAAGAAATGGGCCAAGTTGTTTGGAACTCTCATAGCAAAGACTCATTTGATAGGAATTGGAATGATTTTCTGCTGAATTTTGGTCTTGTGGACAACAAGTGGCTTTCAGGTAATGTTTGTTTAAAATATGCAGCAGAGGTGTAAATTGCATGTTTTTTGGGGTGTATTCATAGTGTATGTTTGGGTGTATTCTGCAGATCTCTATGAAGACCGTCATATATGGGTTCCAATCTATCTGGATCTCCACTTCTGGGCAGGGATGAGAAGCACACAAAGGAGCGAGAGCATGCATTCATTTTTTAACAAGTTTATTACCCGGAACAGCTCGCTTATTCAATTCGTCAAACAATACGATAATTGCCTCGGAAGCAGGGAGCAAGCAGAGAGAGAATCAGATGCTGCAGATTTCCATACGGTCATACCGTGTGCAACCAAATCCTCTGTTGAAGCTCAGTTTCAAGATGTGTACACTCATCAAAAGTTTAGGGAAGTGCAAGCACAATTCAGAGGAAAGGTGAATTGTATCACTAGATTAATGAATTCCGCTCTAGGCTATTCAGTATACGAAGTCGGAGAACAAGTTTCCAGCTCAATATTCAACAAGTTTGTGGTTACTTACGACTCAGTAGTAGCTGAGGTAAAATGCCAATGCTTATTATTCGAGTTGAGAGGGATACTGTGCCGTCACGCACTAAGCGTGTTAAGCTTTGAACGAGTAAGCCAAGTGTCACCGAGATATATACTGGAACGATGGAGCAAGAAGGTAAAGAGGCGACACACACACATCAAAAGCAGCCATGACGAGCCACTGTTGGAGCCAAGAAGCAAGAGGTTTGACCAATTTGTTTTTCGTTCGCAAAATATTTGTGAATTTGCATCCGAATCTGAGGAGCTGACTGCAATTCTGCACCGTGCGTACGATAACGTAATGGCTGAGATGGAATCATTCAAAGCCAAAAGGAAGGGCACATATTCTTTATCTCACGAAGACGCCAACTTGGAATCCGTTAACGAGCTTCAAAGCCCCCCAAAGATTTGAACAAGAGGACGTCCAAAAAATAGGCTAGGTTCAAAATTGGACAAACAGATTGCAAATGCCACAAAGAAGAAGAAAACAAAAGTTTTAACCGAGGTAAAAGTGATGTTCTTTAAATTTGTGGTGATTGAGTTTATTTTTCTTGTTAATAGTTTAGCTAAAATGTGAGTTTGTTATATTTAGATAAACCTGTTTGATGCTGCATCAGTGGTGTATTCAAATTCCAGCCAATATCAAGGACATGTTATGAATTTATCAGTTCAGGGTACCAGCAGCAGGGGATAACTCTTTGGGTATATAGTTATAGAATATGGGTGTAAAAATACTGTTCGTTTGGGTGTATTTCTGAATTTTCTTGTATTTCACATTTTACATATATATACATATCTATACTTCAGAACCTTATTTTTATGTTATAAAATACTGTTTTTTTTTTACAACGTTTTATGGGTTTTATGTTATAAAATACAGTTTGCATATGGATGGTATTAAGTGTTTAAGGTTCAGAGTTTTAGGGATAAAGTATCAGGGGTGATAGATTTCAGGGTGTATAATCAACTTTCTTTGGGTGTAAAAAATGGCAAGTTATGGGTGTATATTTGATTTGATGTTTTCCTTCATATTAAAGTACCTGTAATTCATACATTTTAAATACAGCAGACAGAGTTTAATTATTGAAAGAAATTTCACAATAAACTGTATTATAATTGTCAAATATTTACAACATGTCTTCGATTTGTTACAACATGTCTTCCATTTGTCATACATTTACATTAAGCAGTGTCAACATCCTGAGAATTTATCTGACAATATGGACTCAATAACAACGAGGATGGCTTGGACAGTCTGATTGCATTACTTCCCCTAATGGCTTCATCTTTGTCTAAATTCATGTCATGAAATAGAATCCGGAAAGCATATTCTACCCTAAAGTGGTCCACCTCGTCCTACAGTAAAAAAGAATATTCTGTTTAATCAACCATGTTAATTGAGTAATGTAATACAGAGTTATTTAGTTTTAAACATATTTACCTGAGTCCAATTGTCCCACTCATACTTCCGCCTCTTATGGTTTGCGGGCTCAAATATCTCAAGCCACTTCATTACATAGATAGCACAGTCATAGCTGAAAACAGAATACACCCAAACTTGATAAAAAACATACACCCAACTTAATAAACAACATACACCCAACTTAATAAACAACATATAGGAAATTTTAATTTTCAAATTGAAAGATTTATACCTTGTCTTTTGGCCCGAGATGTGAAGGTATGGTGCTACAATTTCCCTGTCCTTGTCCTTTGATTTCAGTGGTGCCCCCAGCATATACTTTAATTCGTGAAATTACGTATCCCTTAAAATACAAAACAAAATTTCAATAAAAGGATACACCCAAAGGAGTTAACAGTTACACCTTATATTAAACAGAAACACACCCAACTATATATATATACAGAATATAGAACCAACTTACAACAAATGTATTCAGCGCAGTTCTCTCATCGGAAGGAGATTTTGTGTGATATGGGTCGACTATATAAAATTTCCTCTTTCTTGTATCAGTGAACCATAACCACCGATGTTGTGAATGGCAAACAAGTGCAAATATCTAAAATATGTTCAGATTGAACACTGTTTTAGTTTATTTGGCACATAAGTAAAAAATGGTAATGAGTAGTTTTAGAAATGAAAACTCACATAACGATGTGATTTTAATTTTTGAAGGTCCAAGAAGGGTATGAACATTGGGTAGTCTTCCACCCTGAATGGCTTGTTGTTTTTAGGCTGTAAGAATACGCCGTCTGGATGATTTGAAAGGGCCATGTTCTGCAAAAATTGAGAACAACCAAATAAATACAGAAAATACACCTAAATGAATAAACAGAATACACCCAATGAAAGAAAAAAAATACACCCAAAGATATGAAGAAAATACACCCAAAATTCGTTGAAGCAACCCTTACCACAATATCAGGGGGGAGACAGTATACTTCTTCTTGAAACCTTGGAATATTTTGTTGGTTTATGATAAAGCACATGACAGTGACAATCTAGAAAAAGATGCCGAAATCAATTTTACATCAATCAGGATTGTAGTTAATTTTGGTGATAAAAAACTTAATGTTGTTGTAATATTACCTCAGCTTCTATATGCGATTTAGGCGCGAGTGATGCAAGGTGGAATTTTCACAGAGTGTATATATCTTGGGCTTGGAGTTTACAGACGTCGTCAAACTCATTAGTTCGCCCATTTGAGTAGGTCTTCACTCGTATAGCCCAGTGGTAGCATTTCTGTTTCATGTCAGTAGTATTTAAATTCGGCCTGACAGGAGTTTCAAACTCCTCGAAACTCTCTGCCCCACTCTCCTTTGGAATCGGCGGACTTTTTTCTTTTTTTGTCACCCCACCACTTGCAATTTTATGTACCAGATCCTCTAACTGTTCCAGCAGTTTTGGGGTTTCTGGAGTTTTTGCCCTTTGTTCATCTTGCGTTGACGGTCCCTCCTGCGTTGTTGTTTCTTCTTGGCTGGAATCAGTAAAGCCAAGGCTGAATGATGGCATCAGATCTTTTTTAGGAACGTACAATGCTGTCCGTGCCATCATCATCAACGCAGCAGCGTCTTTTGGGGCTGGATTACTGCGTGATCATATATAACATATTATAACAATAAGAATATACGGATGATAACCGAAACATTGATTTTACTCTGATGAACTTACGTTTTAGATGGAGCTGGGGGAAGTGTGGGTGTGCTTTCTTTAAGTTGTTGGGGGGTTTCAGGAGTACTGCACGGCACATAAAATTAATCATGACATAAAAAAAACTATTCAGGGGCAATATACACCCAAAGGGTAACCCAATATACACCCGTACATTGATTTTACTCTAATGAACTTACATTTTAGATGGAGTTGGGGGAAGTGTGGCTATGCTTTCTTCAAGTTGTTGGGGGGGGGGGTTCAGGAGTGCTGCACGGCACATAAAATTAATCATAACGAAAAAAAACTATTCAGGGGCAATATACACCAAAAATGTAAGCCAATATACACCCAAAGTGTAACCCAATATACACCCATACTGTAATAAAATATACACCCAATACTATTTCTTACGTTATTCTAGGTCCTTCAATTTGTAGCAGAGGGGTTGGTTCATATTCTGTCTCAGGTGTTTCTTCAAATTCCGGAACAGTTGTTGTTTGGGACACTGGCAGACAAACTTGAATCGGAACTCTAAACAAGAAGAAAAATGAAAGGTTAACAATGCTTTTGAAAATAAAAAGGTTATAAGGTTGAAATATTCTTGAAAAACTCACATTGCAAGCCCTTCGGACGGTGTCTCTTTCCTCACAACCATCATATTTGAATCAGCCGGCTCACTGGCTGACTCTTCAACGAGACTCAACCTAAAATACACCCAAACGAAGTCAAAAATACACCCGAACAATTTAAAAGAAAGACAGGCTTTGCTTTTTTGAGAACTTACATACTTGCAGTTTTTGCTTTTTTTTTTCCTGCCTTTTTTTTCTCGAATAAAACAATAAAGGGCTTTTTTTCTAAAAAAAAATATATACAGAATTAGAAGTAGAAGTTAATAAAAGAACAAAGGTAATGGTTATTTTGAAAGAGAAATTACATGCTCTCAGCTGGTCTGTTTACGCTACTTTGTTCTGTGTCCTTGAGAGGAAGGATCATTACTTCCCAAGTTTACGTCCGGCATTCTAAACAGAGTTCATGTTATTTAGACAAAATATCATACAGTTAAATCATTATAACAAGATTTTATCAAATAAAGCTTCTTACGTTTCAGAGGAGACATAGTGACCTTCCGTCGATGGCAGGTCAGCTTCCTTCTCCCTGCGAAACAAGAAACAATTATTAGCAAAGAAAACACCCTAAAATCTGAAATATACACCCCAACAAGACATACCCCTGTGCAGCAGAATTTTCATTGTTTTCCCTTAACAATTCATCTAGATCTTCACTTCCTATTTCATATCTGTCACTACATTCATAAAAGATGTTAACAAAAATAATCTTGATGATAGACGGTAATACAACTTACAAAGTACTGTACCCATGATAGGATTGATCTTCTTCAGGAGATGAATGCTTAACAACAACCTTTTTCTTTTTGGATTGTGTTTTGGGTGAAAAAAACAAGTATGAATCAGAAATAAAAAATTAATTTTATCACAAAATATTATCGAAAGAAGTGCTTACTTTTTTGGTGTTCTTTGTGTCTTTTTCTTTCTTTTTTTTTTTTTTTGCTTCTTCACCGATGATGATTCTTCACTTCTATAAGTTAATAAGAGACACTTCTGTTAATACATGAAATCTTGATAATAAATAAAGCCAAAAGAAAGGAGTAATAATTCAAGAACATTACTCATCAGTTGATTCAAATTCTGAATTAGAATCCTCTTGACTCTTCTTTCTTTTTTTGGAGTCCATTCTGGAAGGCAAACAATCATTATTTAAAACATACTAAAGATATAAAATACACCCAAATGAATGCACAAGATACACCCAACTGAATGTACAATATACATTCAACACAATAAACAAAATAAACCCAACTTAATAAACAACATACACCCAACTATATAAACAAAATACACCCAAATGGTTCAACAAAATACACCGAACTTGATGAAGAAAATACACCCAAGTATGGTACTTACTTTTTTCCTTTTTTACTGGGTTGTTTTCTTGGTGAATCCTCTGAGTCTTCTTGAGTCTCAGACTCAGAGGTAGAACTGTCACTATCAGTTGTTTCCGTCTCCGAAGACGATGTTGAACTTGCCTTCCTTTTTTTGTTTTTTTTATTTCTTTTTTTTCTTTTTTCTCTATTTTTTTCATTTTTTCTCTTGTTTGTGCCATCTTTACAATCCCCTGAAACATTAGAAATTTTAGTTAGCAGCATTCAGGTAAATAAAATACACCCAACATATTATGTTCACTTACCATATTTTCCTCTATTTCCGCACTCATTCTTTCGATCAACTGCTCCTTACTCCAGTTGGCAATCCATGGTTTTGGAGGTCTTTCTGCCCTCTTCTTGTCTTTATTTTTAGAAAGATGAAAGTAAATTATCATCGGGGCAAAGAGGCAGCCATCAATTGCCTTTTTCTTTTTCTCCTTATAATCGGTTATGCCCTTGATGATAAAACTCAAAACATGCCCTCCCCAGTTTCGCTCTGTTATGGTGTCCATCTCAAAAATTGGGGCCAGGTGCACAGGTGAGATTTTGTTTATTGTCGTTGGTAAAAGGAAGTCATCTGTATATAGAGGATGAAAATCCTCTTGAATATTAGGCGATCCTCTTCGTTACCAACGCCAATATCCATCATCTCATCTGTAAGATTTTTCAGGGTCTTACCCTGGAATCTTCTAAAAATTTCTTTATCATCCTCAGAAAGTTTCTTATAATTGACTTTTTGAGGAAATAGATCTCCTACAAAAAGGATAACAACAGAGTATGAAAATCAGTTCAAATACACCCAAGCATCAACATAAATACACCCAATCATCAGTTAATATACACCTATAATTTTTAGCGAGTTACCTGATGCATTGATGCCAAGCGCATCACCTATTGTTTTTAGTTTTATTTTAAAAGAACCGTATCCGGTTTCCAGTATGTTCTCCCCTAATTTGAAGTTGTTAGCCAATTCCCTTAATAGTTGGTGATGCACCCTTAGTGCTGGGATGTGCATCAAGCCACCGAATCCCAAATCCCTCACAATCGTTTTCTTCTTCTCACTCATGTTTATGAATTTCTCACTTAGTAAATGTGTTGCACATTTAAGGTCTTTGGTTTGCTGTAAACAAAAACAAAATTATAGTCAGATATATTTCTATTATATAAAACTGATTTCATCTAAGACATATATTTGTTCTTACATTTTTTCCAGCTTGATTTCTCGCTGCCATTTTTTCTGAAATAAAAAATACACCCATAGATATCAGTAAGATACACCCATAGATATGAGTCAGATACACCCATAGATATCAGTAAGATACACCCATAGATATGATTCAGATACACCCATATATATCAGTCAGATATCACTCAAACATGCATTAATATACAATGTCAAGCAACATTACAAGGTCAAGCAACATTACAAGGTCAAGCAATATACACCCATGGACAAGCAAATATAAGAACAGTTGCAACTGCTGACTATTACAATATATCAGTTCAGAAATATACACTCAACAATTTATGCCATATATACCCAACAGATTACTCCATATACACCCACCAAACTACGGAATATACCCCCAAAAATCAGTTACCAGAATAACTACAACAACAAGAACAGTAACAATTAGAAGAACTAAGAAGAATAGTGTAACATAGAACCAAGAATAACAGTAAAACCTAGAACAAGTAGAACATTATAAACTGTAAAATGAGACGTAGAACAAGAAGAACAGTAAAACGTACAACAACGTAGAAGAACAGTAAAACCTAGTTCTTCTATTTCGAAATGTGAAAAATATACAGGATGACTAAAATAGTAACGTAATGTACCTTCAGTATTATAACTTCATTTTTTCTGGTGATTCTCGATCGAGAGTTCTATGTTGTGTTGATGGAATTTTCGAATGTTAGCGACGAGTTGTATATCTTCGCTTTCGAATGTTGCTTGAAAATGGAACGGTTGTGTTTTCTTTGAATGGCTTTGAGAAGTGGAAGAGTGCGCCATTAAGGAGCGGTTTACGCAAAGTGCAACTGTTTGAGTAGAGCGCGTGTAAATGACGCTCCATTCAATGTTATTCACTGCGCGTGTTGAAGGTTTGTAGGCTGGGGGCTTGTATCACTTGTAAGGCCTTTTTGGTTATATGTGTAGCAGGCCCCTTTATTTTTTTGCTGATTTAGAAATAATAGTTAATTTGACAAGATTTAAGTAGTTGATTCTAAAATTTTGCCAAGTAAGCGATGCTGCTGACATAACGTTAATAATAAAAAAAAAAGCTTAAAAATAATGTGGGTAAACTTATGTATCTACTTTTATATATTAAGAATAGATTTTATCAATATCATCATCTTTCAGGTACCCATTCATTATTTAACAATAATATAATAAATTGCTATTAAATATAAAAAATTAAAAATAAGAAACATTAATTGTGAAAAGTCCAACCTTATTCCGATTAATTGTGATCGGATGTGGGTCCGGAGGATGTGTCGGTTGTTGGGGTGCAAGGAGGCATCACTGCCAGTAAGATATTTGGGTATTCCCCTGGGAGCAAATCCGAGGCTGGTAAAGACATGGAAACCGGTGATTGACAAGGTTGAAGACAAGCTCAGTTTGTGGAAAGCAAAGACTCTTAACAAAGCAGGAAAGCTGGTCCTGATTAAGTCGGTTCTTAATAGCTTGCCCATCTACTACCTCAGCCTATATAACTTGCCTATTTACTACCTCAGCCTATATAAGATGCCGAAGACAGTGGCGAAAAAGTTGATTTTCCTACAAAGATGATTCTTGTGGAGTACAGAGGATGGGAGGCACGGGGTACCGCTTGTGAAGTGGGAAATAGTTATGGCTCCGAAGCAAGTAGGTGGTTTGGGAGTTGGGGATGCGGTGATTCGAAATACAGCTCTGTTGTTCAAGTGGTGGTGGAGGTTCTCAAAAGAAGATTGTCCTTTATGGAAGAAAGTTGTTTGCTCCTGCAACAGCATGAATCCCACTGTGATGCTGCAAGGCCAGCCGGCGCCCATAAGAGGGGGTCCTTGGCGGGATATATGCCAACTACAAATTAGTGAGTTGCAGTTGCGAGAAAAGATGATCAGCGGGTTGTCTATGGAGCTCGGTAATGGCAGAACAATCTGATTCTGGGAGGATAGCTGGTTGCCGTCTGGGGTGTTGAAAGATATGTTTCCTAGACTATTCTCGGTCTCGACCTTGCAAGGATCCGTTATAGGGGATTGTGGGTTTTGGGATGGGCTAGAGTGGATTTGGAGTTTTCAGTGGAGGAGAGAGTTGTTCCAATGGGAGTTGGATTTAGTTCACCAGCTTCATGAGATGCTACAATCGGTCAAGCCCACCAATGAAAAAGAGGATGGCGTGGTATGGAAATTTGATAAAACAGAAGTTTACTCAACGGCTTCCTTTGGGAAGGTTTTGCATGCGGAAGTACTACCAGAGGAAATCACTAGCTATAGCTTCACTCGTACTGTTTGGAAAGGTCTGGTACCTCCGAGGGTTGAGCTGCTTACTTGGTTTGTCTTAGTTGGAAGGGTGAATACTAAGGATCGACTATGTAGATTCCGGGTTATTCCTCAGCAGGATAATAGGTGTGTGCTATGCGATAAGGCTGAGGAAACTGTTTTTCATTTGTTCCTTGAGTGCGAGACCACATGGAAGGTGTGGTGTGCTTGGCTGCGGGCCTTGGGACGACAGTGGAGCCTTCCAGGTACACTAAAGGATCACTTTGAAAGCTGGACGAAGCTATCTGTAAGGAAGGTAGACAGAAAGAGGTGGTTCCTTGGGTTCTTTGCGGTTATTTGGACAACCTGGCTAGAAAGGAATGGTAGGCTCTTCAGAGATCATACTTCCAGCATGGAGGACATCATAAACAGGTCGTTTAGGTACTCTGAGGAATGGAGTGGTGTTGACCCATTTGGTTGTTGATAGCAATGCAGAAGAGGATTAGGAGTTGGTTTCTCGACTTTGCTATTTATTGTATCTCATTTAATTGCTCCACTCTATGTGTTGAGCTCCCTTTGATTTAAAAAAAAAAGAAACAAACAAACTTCTCTTTGACTCGGGTCTTCATTGCATAGTGTCTCTCTCCTTCATTATTCCCACAGAGCAGCGTCCACCTCACTTTCCTTTCTCTCTTGCACACAACTTTTTTAAGTGATCTCGTTAACTCTCTGAATCAGTCTTCAACCAAACACAACCCTTGGATCTTCTGTGCTTAAATAATAAAATATAACAAATATATAATTATAAATAATATATGTATATATATGTAATTATAAATATTAATATAAATAAAATAATTTTGTACTATTATCCCTTCAGCATTACTCCAAAATAATATGATAACACCATGGAATCAATCACGATAGAATGATGTTGAAAATGAATGCTAAAAATATATATTTCATTGTCCTTTTCTCCCCATTAATAGGCATAACTATATATCAAGAGTTATTAATTTTATGATGATTTTTATCTATTCTTAATATATAAAAGTAGGTACATAGGTTTATCCACATTACTTCTAAATTATTTCTCCTCTTTTACTAATGCCATGTCAGCACCATCGCTTACTTGGCAAAATTTTAGAATACACCATTCAAATCTTTGCCAAATCAATTTTTATTTTCAAAAAAAAAAAAAAAACACAAAAAACAACTAAAAAACACAATAAAAATCAATAACTTAACTTTTTCCAAATCAATCCTTATTTCTAAAACAACAAAAACACAAATTAACATTTACCCAAAAAAAAAAAGCTTTGAAAACTAAAGAGCTTATTACCTTTCTCATACTTTTCGAAACCCTCTTCCTCTTGGCACCTCTCCGTACCAAGATCCTATTTCCTCCATCCTCTTTCGGTTCCATGAGCCATTGTCCTCAAAACAAATTGTCCATCACGATGTCTATCTCCGACGGAGCTGCATTGCATAAATTGCAGAAACCAGGGCAAACTCCATTCCTCCTGTTGCGATTTTTCTGTCGGAGCTCGATTCTGGGTCTCAGACCAACATCACCATTCAGCGGCGCCAACGTAGGAAATTCGTCCCAAGTATCTTCCTAAAGATTTTTAACTTTGCCGTTTACTTTTCTTATTCTATTGTTCAATATCATTTTCAATAGCCCTATTTATTTGTTATAAATAATAACATTTTAATTGTGAACTCATTGCAAGTAGCACAAGTTTATGTATTCCTCTTTTTTAAATGGTTCTGTCCAACAGTCACAACCAAAATTAGGTTTACCCACGTTACTTCTAAGTTATTTCTCTTCTTCTACTAACGCCATGTCAGCACTATCATTTACTTGGCAGAATTTTAGAATCCACCACTCAAATCTTGCCAAATCTATCTATCTATTTATAATTTATCTATTCATAATATATAAAAGCTGATACTAACTTTCTCCACAATGAGTTTAAGCCATCTTTTCTTTACTAATAATGCCACATCAACAATTCTAATGACTTGGCAAAAGATAAAAATCAACCAATCACTATTTAGTAAAATATTTTAAAAAAATTAAAATAAAAAACTCTTATCTATTATTATTCAAGTACTAATTAAATGAAATAAACATACATTAAAAGTGTCATAATAATAATTATTATAAAAAATTTCAGTTACAAATATTCAAATTCTATAACTTATACATATTAAGACTCTTACTACTCTTCATTTCTTAATCTCTTATACTAATTGTCAAAAATTTCTTAAATTTAATTTAACATTTTTATAATATATAAAAGCTTATACTAACTTTCTCCACAATGAGTTTAAGCCATCTTTTCTTTGCTAATGATGTTACATCAACAATTCTAATGACTTGGCAAAAGATAAAAATCAACCAATCACTATTTAGTAACTCTTACTATTCATTTCTTAATCTCTCATACTAATTGTCAAAAAATTTTTAAATTTAATTTAACATTTTTATATGTTTTTCATTCTCATTCATTCATTTTTTAATTATTTACAAACAAACAAAAAAACGCAAAAAAACAAAGTATAGCAATTAATGCAAATCGAAAAATGAAAATCCAGTTTTATATAACTCTAATATAAATAATCTATGTCTTTTTTAAAAAAATAAATTCAAAATATATTTATAATATGTTCTCTAAAATATTTTTAATATAAAATTTATTAAAATCTATTTATAATATAAGTAATCTACCTCTCTGCGCATTGTGCGGTCTCACTCTAGTATAACTTGAAATTCTTTCGTAGAATACGGTTTGACTAATAATAATTCAATTAATCAGGTATTAAATATTTTTTTTATAAAAATCTATATCGAATGAATAAATTATCTGGAAAATACATATAGCTTAATGCAAATGAATTGTTTTTGTAAACTTCTGTTGTACTTGTTTTGTTTTGTATTGTTTTTCTTTCTCTTATTACAATTTTTTTAAATAAAATTTGTTGCTTTATTTTACTTATGTATTGGTAGACTTACAAAGAAATTCTCTTCGATCTCCTGAATAGGGACGAGGCAGCACTTGTCGAGAATATTGCTCAACATATATTTGAAATATTGATTCCCAAGTTGCCATCGTCAATGAAAAATCTTGTGGGGATTGAATCAAGAGTGAAACAAGTGATTTGCCGAATAGGCCTTGGATTGAATGATGTTCGCTATATAAACATATGGGGAATGGGTGGCATAGGTAAGACAACTATTGCTAGAGTAGTCTTTGAAACTATTCGAAGTATATTTGAAGTTGCTTGCTTTCTTGCTGACGTAAGGGAGCAATGTGAGAAAAAAGATATTGTCCACATACAAAGGCAACTTCTTGATCAAACGCGTATTAATTCAGCTACTGTTTTTAGCGAGTATGATGGGAGAACAATAATTCAAAACTCTTTACGTCTCAAAAAGGTACTTCTTGTTCTTGATGATGTAAATCAAGAAAAACAATTAGAGAATTTGGCTGGGGAGCAAGCTTGGTTTGGTCCTGGAAGCAGAATAATAATTACAACTAGAGACGTTGAGGTGCTAAAGGAACTGCATGAAACTTGGAAAGTTAAGGGGTTAGTGGATAGTGAAGCCTTTAATCTCTTTTGTCTGAAAGCTTTTAAACAACCAGAACCTGCAGAAGGGTTTTTGGATTTGTTCCAAGAAGTGATCAAGTACAGTGGTGGTCTTCCATTGGCACTTAAAGTATTGGGTTCCTATCTTAATGGTAGACCTATTGCGGTTTGGCATAGTGCTATTGAGAAGATAAAGAAGTCTTCACATTCTGACATTATTGATGTATTAAAAATAAGCTATGATGGTTTAGATTCTATGGAAAATGATATTTTTCTAGATATTGCTTGTTTCTTTAAAGGACGGAAGAAAGGTTATGTAACAAAGATATTAGATGGATGTGGTCATCATGCTGTAATTGGCATTGATGTTTTGATTAATAGAGCATTGGTCACTATAGATAAATATGATGAATTGGGGATGCATGATCTGCTTGAAGAAATGGGCAAACTTATTGTAATTCAAGAATCTCCAAATGATGCTAGTAAGCGTAGCAGATTGTGGTGGTGTGAGGATGTTGATTCTGTACTTACTCAAAAGAAGGTAAGTTGGTTTTTTTTCTCAACTATAAGATGCATAAAATTAAAATAAGAATTTGGCAATGTATTTAACATTCTAACTAAAAATTATTTTTTGCTATTATGGTTATCTCAATCAAACTCCGCCTATGTTACACTTGCGGTACATAGCCGGTCCCAAGCCCGGATAAAGGAGGAGGGTTGTGTTAGGTCTTCGGCAACCAACATAAAAATATAGCCGAACCCCCATGACATGAATCAAAGAGGAGAGTCGACCGGAAATTTTGCATTAACTGTAAAATTATCCCGGGAGAGAGTTTGACAACACAACATAGGGTGCTCGTCCTGGATTTTCGCGTTGAGCAAAAGTTGAGGAAAAGACATCAGGATAAAATGGATAAAATAAGGAATGAAGATATAAGGGAGAGAGTTGGAGTAGCACCCATTGTGGAAAAGATGGTTGAATCGCGTCTCAGGTGGTTTGGACATGTGGGAAGAAGACCGATAGAACATCTAGTCAGGAGGGTGGATGAGATGGAAGATGGACAAAAGGCGAAAGGCAGAGGAAGACCTAAGAAGACCATCCATGAGGTGGTCAAACGAGATCTACATGTAAACGGTCTCTTTGTAGACATGATACATGACAGAGCACAATGGCGTCGTTTGATTCATGTAGCCGACCCCACTTAGTGGGACAAGGCTTTGTTATTGTTTGTTTGTTTGTTTGTTGTATGGTTATCTCAATCAGTATAGTTTTTTCATCGATTTTTTTATTTGTTTATTTATTTATGTGTATGTGTAGGAAACTGAAGCAATTCATAGCATCGTTCTACATAAGGTGTATAGGGAAACTGAAGGAAAATGGAGAGATTTATCTTTCTCAAATATGTGCAAGCTAAAGCTTCTCGTTTTAGATTTCGTGGAAGCTCCCATTCTCTGCGATATTCCTAGTACATTAAAGGTTTTGCACTGGAAATGTTGTCCAATGGAAACTCTGCCCTTTACAGATCAACACTATGAACTTGTTGAAATCCATCTGCCTGATAGCAAAATTGTACAGTTATGGGATGGAAAGAAGGTAGACCTGCTCATCAAGAGCTCTATAAAATTTTATTACATTAACATTTCCAGCAAAACTAGTAACCATGTGATATTCCTTTTATGTTTTTTCAGGTTCTTAAAAAGTTAGAGCTCTTGAATTTGTCTTGCTGCTACAAGCTGAAGGAAACGCCAGATCTTTCTGGAGCTCCCGTTCTTAAAATACTTAATCTTGAGCATTGTAGGGAGCTGAATTATGTTCACCCGTCGCTCGCACTCCACAAAAGCCTTGTTGAATTGAATTTAACGGGATGTTATAGTATTGAAACACTTGCAGATAAATTGGAGATGTGTTCACTCGAGACACTAGGTCTAGACTGTTGCACTCGTTTGAGAAGACTGCCAGAATTTGGGGAATGCATGAAACAGTTATCGATTCTTATTCTGACATATACAGATATAGAAGAGGTACCCACGACGCTTGGAAATTTGGCTGGCGTGTCTGAGTTGGACTTAACTGGATGTGACAAGCTTACTAGTCTACCCTTAACTGGATGTTTCCTAAAGAAGTTGGAGCTACATGGATTCGTCGAGCTTAGTTGTCTTCCACACGAAGCTCCTAGGTTAGAGTCCCTCACAGTCACAGCTTATTATGATGAGTTTGACAGCCCAAATATTGTTGGATTTTTTGCGTTCTCTCTCTTGCCTGAGCCTGACCTCTTTGAGTAGCCTGAAATTAGAAGGATGTTTTAGCACATCTAAAGAGTCGACCCTTTACTGCGATCTTGGCCACTTAGCGCAGTTGACGAATTTGGATTTATCGGATAACTGTTTTATAAGAGTTCCAATAAGTATCCATCAACTTCCCAGACTTACATGTCTAAAGCTATCTTTTTGCGATGAATTGGAGGTTTTACCAGAGCTTCCATCAAGTCTACGAGAATTACACGCACAGGGTTGTGATTCACTAGATGCATCAAATGTTGATGATGTTATATCAAAGGCGTGTTGTGGCTTTGCAGAATCAGCTAGCCAAGATCGTGAAGATGTCTTGCAAATGTTGATCACGGGGGAGGAAATTCCAGGATGGTTTGAGCATCAGGAAGAAGATGAGGGAGTATCAGTCTCATTCCCACTTAATTGCCCTTCAACTGAAATGGTCGCACTTGCTCTCTGTTTCCTATTTGAACGTACCAAAGGTTACAGAACATTCACATTCTATCCTTCTGTGATCTGCAACGGGAAAGAATTCATCAACGCGAGTTTATACGTGGTGGATAGTTCAGATTCTTTGCTCATTGTGTGCGTGAACGGTTACTATTTTAGTAAGCTGTTATGCCAACACAATCGCTTCCAATTGTTATTTCCAGATGATTACTATTCTGATATCCGAGTACAGAGATGTGGAGCACGTTGGGTGTGCAAGCAAGACATTCAAGATTTCAGGAAAACAAAATCCCAAACAGGGAAAAGAAAAAGAAACTCTTGAATGGAACATGGACATGAGGTCACATTCTTCAACTTCTAGGAATAAGATGTTGGTGGTTGGCCCTCCACTGTGTGACGAAGAGGAAAAGCATGGTGCCACAGCAGAGGGTGCTATTGGCGGTTTGGCATCTCGCAAAAGCTCTGACCCACCTGAACTCTTACTTCTCTTCCCTTTGCATTCCCCACAGCACTTGGTTCTCATACTTGATAAGCCTTTAATATGCTGTTTCTTTTCTTAAAACGGCTGCATTTTTCAATTTTAGACCTCTTCCCTTCCAACTATGTCAAGGTCCAGCTTCAGACAAAAGAATACACATTGGTCCAGCTTGAATTGTATCAAAGGATTTGTCAGTGCACGTGCCTCTCTAATTTTGATTTGGGTATCCTTCTTTATTTTGACAACTTCTAATCTTATGGTTGTTGAGAATGAATTGTGGTCTTAATATTGGTTAGGATTTTCCTTTCATAATTATGGTATGAATGATACAAAAATAAAATTTCCATTTTGTGAAATTACTAAAACATATGTTGATGTTGATGTCATAATCATAAATGTACCATGGCAGTTACTCGTAAATTACAAATTCAGATAGAAGTATGGGATATAGGTATCTTATAAAGTAGAGATTTGGGCAATATATTTTTCTGAAAGATAAGATACATTGACCGAAAGACATGGATTTATTGTCAATTCAAGCTGATAAATGTGATCAATTACCTTTATAAAGTCTCATGCATTGGAGGAATCATTGCATTTTTTCCTCCTTTTCTGTAACTTCTTTTCTAATAAAACATCATGTGACATTTTCAGGAAAATGAGATATAAATTCAAAATATGTATGATGAAGTTCTATGAAGGGTTAATGCAGATAATTAACTGAATTGCTGAAGCCAATTTATGTCCTGGTGCAATAACTAGACAGTTAAGTGCTGAAGCTTGGATAGCTATATTCTAATATTTCTTTGATTAGTTTCTTTGCTGTTTACTAATGACATTATTTTGTATTATCAGCTTCAAATTACAGAGGCAGTTGGATACTTACTTTCTCCTTGCTCACATGGGCTCTGTCAAGCTTAAAGAATGGATGTTTGTCCTGCTTACTCTGTTAAGAAGTTCTAAGGTATGCTTGGATTCATTGACATGATTGCAACAGCCACAGTGTTAAAATAAATGGTAAAAATGTAATAGATGATGAAAAATAGAATCCTTAATCATTTCATTATATAATATGAGGTGACAACAGCAATAACACTGACATGATATAATTATGTTAACTATGTCGAACTGGTACAAGGCTAGCCAAATGGCATTGCTATTAGACTCCTAACATGAGAATAGTTCCAATGTCTCAGCAATTAGCGCCGTCATTTCCCTCTTATCTTTGGTTCTACATTATTGTTAAATGATTTTTATAACATGCTTGGAATTAATCGTGCAAATCAGAGAGGACATTTTTAAGCACACACAGCAATAAGCCAGTAATCATTGCATTTCTTCACTGTCATTGCGATTTTCCTTTTGTAAAGGGAGTCATTTAAACATGTATTTGACATCTTTTTAATTCCATTCTGGCAAAGGTTCACTTTGTTGGCAAGTGCATTCTTCTGATGAGATTTTACAGGTGCTTTTTGACTGGTTCAGACATGATGTTCGGCTGTGAAAAGCATGCAGCACCACGCTGCAGGTATATGTAATCTAGATTACTGTTGAAATTATAGCATGTCAGTTTGTACACTAAATTATAACTAATATAGCATATAACTATTATTCCTGCCTATTATGTGTGCACTACAGTTACATCCTATATTTGGGGACGTTGTTGTCAAATGGAAATGTATTTACTTTGTATAGAAATGATTACTTGCAGCAATGATTTTTGGGTTTATATATTATTAGCTAGAGATTAGGAGCTAATGTTTGTTGGATAGTCAATTTATCTTTTCATAAACAGAATCAACAAAATCATTTTCCACTTCAGCTAGCTGAGACCTCACTAATTTTATTTTTTTGGCTGAACATTAGTGTTTTGAACCATTGGCATTAGTATGCTTTTACGTATTCCATGAAATAAGCACATTGTAGTGGCTTTGTTATATTTGATGTTTTTTGTATCCTTTTTCTTGGAAGGCATATTCAATTCTGAACAACTGAAACCATTATTTTGAGTGAAAAAAGGTTAATTATAAACAGTTTCAGTAAACAACTGTAGTAGAAAGTATAAACAAAGGCACATATGGGGCACCATTATTTATCTGTGGAAGATAAGCAGCCAAAATAAAGATGCATTCATGAATTGTGTCTGTGATTATGGTAATTTCTTCTACTCTACATCTCTACTTTTCTGTAAAACAAATACAATTTAAAAAAAAAATGAAAATTGGAAAAGAAAAAGAAAAACCTAAAGAGTGTCTTAATTTTTTATTGTCTTGTGTGATAATATGCTCAAACGCCTAAGACTATTTTTATCCCTTTTATTTTTAATTATTTTTCCTCATATTTGATTTCTCATTTGAAGAGTACCACATATTTTTACGGTTCATAAATCTTTTGCTATTTTATAAAAAGGGTTCACTTTCTTGACCTGTGCATTCTGCTTTAGCTCTTTTTCCAATATTACAGATTCTCTCTTACTTTTTCCCTCACAATGTGCATTCTCATGAACAAAATATATAATTAGTTCCTGCTATCTGTCCATTGTAGACTCATTCAAGATTTATTGGAAGGGAAAACTTTTGCAATGATGGAAGATATATGAGGGTGAATGCAGACTTCATCTTTGCTCGATATACATATGTTTTCTTGCTGACAAAGTTATATGTTCGAGTGGTTTTCTTCACCTTGATCTGCTTGAAAGATCTGATGGGTTCTATTTCAAACATATGGACCATGCATCACTTTATATTTGATTGTGGCGACAATTAAACATTGTTTATGTTCTGGTTAACCATGGTTTTCATCACAAGTCATTTTTCTGGTGCTAATCTCATGAATATGCCATAGTTTGGGCGGCCAGACAAGTGCATATATTTTTGAGGTGTCGATTATGCTCTTCACTTTTCCATCCAAATTTTGTAATTTTTTTTTTCATGCTGATTTTGTAAAATATGAACAGACCCATTTGTATATAATATATTGGTTATGCCCCTGATATGTCAGCATTCATAGTGAAATTTATTGCTTATGCAAAACCACTACGTATTTATACTGGTCCATTTCCTGTTTATGAGTGCTAGAGTTAAGATGCACCTTAGCTCAGTCCTTTTGAATTGGAAGACCGTTTCACTTAGTGATCTAATCTCTAAAGAGGCATCCCTTCTTTTATCTGTTTTGGCTCTATTGTGTTTTTGTGATAGATTCCCAATTCATAAATAAAAGGAGGGGGGGCTGACTTGGTTTGTTAATTATTGTGATCAATTCTTTGTAACTTGTAAGGAGTAACTCAGTTAAATTTACTGTGTGCAAAAAAATAAAAAATAAAAAAGGTGAAGTACAGAAGAGGTAAAATATGACCATACTTACAATATTTTGTTCTTTCTAATGTGTATATCACAAAATCTCTTGGTGGACAGAAACAAGTCAATAAAGTAAGGTCTTTGTGCCAAGGTCGAAGGTTCCTCCCATATTTGTTTCCTGTAGTGTAGGCCATAGTACATTCATTAACCAATCAGATTCCACAAACTTCCTATATTCACAGTTTCACACACACATGTCATGATCTTATTTCTTGATCCTTAGTCTACAAGCACCCAAGAAACCATACTGCAGATTTCACTTATAGACATCATAACCCAAGCTACTTTGGCTTAGATACACAATTGAACTGAAGCATATGGAATCTGCTATGGCCAGAGCCTCTTCTAGTCCATTCCCACCACCCCAATCACGGACATATCATGTGTTCTTGAGTTTTAGGGGACAAGACACCCGCAAAGGAGTCACTGATCATCTCTATGCTTCACTGCAAAGGAACGGAATTACAGCTTTTAGAGATGACATGAACCTTGAGAGAGGTGAAGTTATTTCACATGAACTTCTCAGAGCAATTGAAGAGTCTATGTTTGCGGTCGTCGTTCTGTCTCCAAACTATGCTTCCTCTGCTTGGTGCTTGGATGAGCTCCAAAAGATTGTGGAGTGCAAGAACAACCTGGGGCTACAGATTGTGCCAGTGTTCTATGGTGTGGACCCTTGTGATGTGAGGCACCAAAAAGGAACCTTTGAGGATGCTTTCAGGAAACAAGAAGAGAGATTCGGAGGAGACAGTGAGAAGGTCAAGAGATGGAGAGAAGCCTTAATACAAGTTGCCAGTTACTCTGGATGGGACTCCAAAAATCAGTGAGTTCACTGTCCATCAGCTTCAATTGTTTTATACTGATTATGTGCCTTACATAAATATAAAGTAATTGTCAGCAAGTTAAGGTGATTTAAGATTCCAACATTTTAAGTAGTTGTCAGCAAGTGTAGACTGATAACTGAGAGGGCCAAATGACCAATCTTATTATACCTTTGATATACAAAACATAAAATAAAACATACTTGGAGCAAGGTTAAGCAATTCCTCTTGTCAAATTATGCTCTCCACATGCTATAGTAGTTGAACAAAACGTTCAAGTCATTCATATTCAGCCAATAATTTGAGAACTTTATTTATACTCTTCCTTCTATCCTAATAATTCTAATTTGTTTTTTCAAATAAGAAAAAATGTTACCTTATTTTGTATGTGTTTCATTTTAGACCCAATAAAAAGTTCTTTCTTATATAGGCATGAGGCAACACTTGTGGAAAGCATTGCTCAACATGTGCATACAAGGCTAATTCCAAAATTGCCATCTTGCATAGAGAACCTTTTTGGTATGGCTTCAAGGGTGGAGGATGTAACTACACTCATGTGTATTGGGTTGAGTGATGTTCGATTTACAGGCATATGGGGCATGGGTGGTGTTGGTAAGACAACTATTGCTAGAGCAATCTATGAAGCCATTGAAGATCAATTTCAAATTAGTTGTTTTCTTGCTAACATTAGAGATACATGTGAGACAAATGGGATACTTCAACTACAAAAAATTCTTGGTGAACATATTCATGTGAGTAGATGTACTTTCAGTAATTTGTATGATGGAATGAGGATCATAAGAAATTCTTTATGCAACAAGAAGGTTCTTATTGTTCTTGACGATGTGAATGATGTAAGCCAATTGGAGAATTTGGCTGGGAATCAAGACTGGTTTGGCCCCGGAAGCAGGGTAATGATAACAACTAGAGATATGCATCTACTAAAGACACATGAAGTGTGTGACACTTATGAGGTTGAATGTTTAGATAAAACGGAAGCTCTTCGTTTCTTTTGTTCAAAAGCCTTCAAACGTGATGTTCCTGAAGAAGGGTATTTGGAAATGTCCCATGAAGTGGTCAAATATACTGGCGGTCTTCCATTGGCACTTAAGGTTTTAGGTTCTTATCTTTATGGAAGAAATATCAGTGCTTGGCGTAGTGCTGTCAAAAAATTAAGAAGTGTTTCGGATGCCAAAATTCTTGAAACACTAAGAATAAGTTATGATGGTTTGGATTCCATGCAAAAGGAAATATTTTTAGATATAGCCTGCTTTTTTAAGGGAAAGCCTAAAGACAAAGTATTAGATTTATTTGAAAAGCGTGGTTATAATCCACAAATTGACATTGATGTTTTGATTGAGAGGTCTTTGGTTACAGTAAAGCAGGACATTGATGTGTTTAAGAAAAAGTTTGATGTGTTGGAAATGCATGATTTGCTTCAAGAAATGGGGAGAAACTTTGTCATTCAAGAATCTCCAAATTATCCTAGTAAACGTAGTCGATTGTGGTCTCCAGAGGACCTTGATCTCATGCTTACACAAAACAAGGTATGTGCCAACTCTTTCACAATTATAAGATGTTCTAGCACTTTATTTATATTTCAACTTACTCCATAAGACTTTCTCATATTTTAATTTTCTATACAGGGAACTGAAACAATTCAAAGCATAGTTCTACCTCCAATAGGAAATGGGACATACTATGTGGAAAGTTGGAGAGACAAAGCTTTTCCAAATATGAGTCAGCTAAAATTTCTCAACTTTGATTTTGTGAGAGCTCATATTCATATCAATATTCCAAGTACCTTAAAAGTTCTTCACTGGGAACTTTGTCCACTGGAGACCTTGCCCCTTGTGGATCAAAGATATGAACTTGTTGAAATTAAAATAAGTTGGAGTAACATTGTACAACTTTGGCATGGATTTAAGGTAAGACTCTTTTTTCTTTACAAATTCTCAGGAGCTCTTTCAAATTCTGTTACATTAGCCTTTAAAAACTTGGCAAGTTTAACATATTTCTAATGTGATCAGTTTCTAGAGAAGTTGAAGCACTTGGATCTAAGCTGTTCAGGCTTGGAGCAAACACCAGATCTTTCAGGGGTTCCTGTTCTTGAAACACTTGATCTTTCATGTTGTCACTGCCTAACTCTTATTCACCCCTCTCTCATATGCCACAAAAGCCTTCTTGTGTTGAATTTGTGGGAGTGCACAAGTCTTGAAACTTTTCCAGGTAAATTAGAGATGAGTTCGCTCAAGGAACTGAATCTTTGTGACTGTAAGAGTTTCATGAGTCCTCCTGAATTTGGAGAGTGCATGACAAAGTTATCAAGACTTTCTTTTCAGGACATGGCTATATCTGAACTACCCATATCACTTGGATGTTTAGTTGGCCTATCTGAATTGGACTTAAGAGGTTGCAAAAAGCTTACTTGCCTTCCTGACAGTATTCATGAATTAGAGTCCCTCAGAATTCTGCGTGCTTCTTCGTGCTCAAGTCTTTGTGATTTGCCACATTCTGTGTCGGTTATACCTTTTTTAAGCATCCTTGACTTACGAGATTGTTGTCTAACTGAGGAGTCGTTCCCTTGTGATTTCGGACAGTTTCCATCGCTGACGGATTTGGATTTATCAGGCAACCATTTTGTTAATTTGCCAATAAGTATCCATGAACTTCCCAAGCTTAAATGTCTTAGCCTAAATGGTTGCAAAAGGCTTCAAAGTTTGCCCGAGCTTCCTTCAAGTATAAGAGAACTAAAGGCATGGTGTTGTGATTCACTGGACACACGCAGTTTCAATAATTTATCAAAGGCATGTTCTGTTTTTGCATCAACTAGCCAAGGCCCTGGTGAGGTCTTGCAAATGGTGATTCCAGGGACGAATATTCCTTCATGGTTTGTTCATCGACAAGAAAGTAACTGCTTACTAGTCCCCTTCCCACATCATTGCCATCCAAGTGAAAGGCTAGGAATTGCTTTATGTTTCCTAGTGCGGCCTTCCGAACGTTGGTTTTCCCTCTCACTCCGTTTGGCCGTTGGCAATGGTGATAGAGTCATAACCAACAGCATTCCTATTTGGTATCATCAAGGTTATCACCTGTGTATGTTTTGTATGACCAATGATTGTTTAATTGATCAAGAAACTCGGAAAGCCATTCATTTTGAGCTGTCATTTGAAGATATCAATGTTGAATATCCGCCAGAGATATTGAGCTCTGCTGCATGTTGGGTGCATACTGATGAAATTGAGCATTTGAACAAAGGCGAAACTGAGAGGCCCAACAAGAAAAGACAAAAGATGCTAGAAGAGAAACATTGAGGAAATGGGTTTATAACTGAAAAAAAAGATATTGGAAGCTGATATGGTTGGATATTGGAAGTAGAATCAACATTTCCAATGATGAACATGGAGGAGATGCATAGATGCAGTCTCAGAAATGCATATAAAATTTTGACACTCATTTGAACAGCAAGTTATCTTGTTAAGTTGTACATTAGTTGAATTTTCATGTTTCAACTTTGTACTAAAGTAAGATTTGTTTGTCTTCAGAAGTGAGTAATCAATTCTACTCTTTTGGATATTTTCTATCTTCAGTGGTATGGTTTGTTATTGAGCTTGAAACTATTTAATTGAAATCAACTCAAATAAATAAATTATAAAAGTAATAACCATTTTGTCACGATTATCTTACTGAAATTTTTTATTCTATGGAAACTGCGCATACGTCATATACCAAAGAAAGTTAGTACTGTCCACCTTTTCTAGCTAAGTTCAACAATTCAGTTTCTAGTAGCAAGGCACACTGAAAATAAAATTTATGTTTTACACAGTTTGACCGAAAAAAAACAGGAGTAAATCTGTGTATTTGGTAATTTGGTAGCTTTACAGTCTCTTGCTTCAATTTTCATATATGCCATTTTAAAAGGGATCTACTTTTAACTAATTTATTTATTTTGTAACGTAAATTATAATCATAGCAGTATAGTTACAGAAGGCAAGAGTGTATCAGTTCCAACATTGCTACTAATGATATGTCAAAGAATATAACTAAGTTAATAACAAAAGTAGAGAAGTTACATACGAGCTTTAGTTGCTGAGCCGCCGGTATACATGGAGGACTTGGCCAATACTTTGTTAGCTTTGTTTGTGAGACACCGATGCCTGAACCTCTCATCGGCCCAGTGAACGTACATAGCCTTCTTGATTTTTGGGCGAAGCCAGGAAGTGAGGTGGTTGCGCCTCACGTACATCCTCCAGCATCTATTGCAACTACCTACCCATTCGATGGTCGTATATCTTCCTGATGAGGGCATTGTGCTCCTTGTCCTATATAAAGTTTAGCTACACAAAAAAACCTTTAAAATTAGTTAATCAAAATATATCATACATAGCTAAGAAGGTTTGACTATATTAAGCTTTTACCGTCCACTTCTAAAACCACCACTCTCTGGTCTCAAAGGAGATCTTTTTGTGGTTCAGCCATGGATGGTCGTATATCAGGTTGATGATATTAGTCATCTCGAGTACATGCGTTGATGTTTGGTGCAAACCTATCAACAATTCACAAACAAACCAATATGGCAATATAAATTAAAACTTCAGAAGCAAATAACCATAATATATAGAGAGTTTTTTACAAATTTTGGCAAAGTTTCATCTATAACTGGAATGCGCCACAAACTCTGTCCATCAACAATTAACTTATACAGCACCAATTGTCAACAATCATTGAACAACAATCAATAATCAAGAAGCAACATCCATAAATCCACTAAATTCACTAAACTAGAATCAATAATCAAGAATCAATAATCAGTATATATCAAACACTTTCATCAATTCAAACCTACAACCCTAAATCCACTAAAACTATAATCAATAATCAAGAATCACTAATCACGACTTATCAAACACTTTCAGCATATAAAAGACTTAAAGTAGTACTTACGTCGTCCGCCATCAGGTCAAATCGTCATCTGTATGATGTGAGGTGGTGAGGGGCATCAGTTGACTGGCTTCCATGAAAGGATTCCAGCGCCGCAGTGTCCGTTGCTGGAGGCAGCGTCGCCGAGACAGTGAGCTACTAAGCAGATGGAGGCGGCTGCGTCGCCGTAGGACGCAGGGACGTAGTTGGGATTAAAGACCATGATGAATGGCTGGTCCAATGCACCCGCAACATGTGACATCACCGGGTAGTCAGACTAGAGGGAGAGGATCTAGAATACACAGGGATACCAACAGAAACTCTCCCTCTACCACGACTACTAGGCTGATCTGCAATACCTCTACCTGTCGTCATGTCTGCAAAGAGCATACCAATTAAAAATGTGCTAAACATATTCACAACATCATTCAAAATGCTTAATCAAAATAAACTACGTTAAACTTAGTTAAAGAAATATATTATCCGTTGAGATCAAATAAAACAAAAGAGGTAAGTGCATATTCCAACTTCACAAATATTTAGCAATATATATTACTACATGTATAATTTTTTTCATATGAAAATAAAAAGTCATTCATAAGTAATTTAAAATAATCTCATATTTAAATTTTTTTTTAATTTACTAGCATTTTTACTCTTAAAACATTGAAAATTAATGTGATTTACTATCGGAGTCTTTAATCAAAACCAAACAAAGAGAACAAATCAACAATAATCAACATAAATCAACAATAGTCAAAAAATCAGAACAACAAATTAACTTTATAAATTATAATAACTAATTCAGAACAAATCAACAATAATAAAACATATTTTAATTAGAATCGGAACATGTTCTAATTAAAATTGAAACTAAACAAGTTCAGTACTCTAAGTTCAGAATTTTAAAAAATCTTAAATTCAAAACAAGTCTAGTACCCTAAGTTTAAAACTAAATAAGGAATAGAAATAAGAACATGCTTTAATTAAAATTCAAACTAAATAAATTCAGTACACTAAATTCAGAATTTTAGAAAATCTTAAGTTCAAAACATGCTCAGTATACCCTAGGTTCAAAACTAAATAAGGAACACAAATCAGAATATGTTCTAATTAAATTAAAACTAAATAAGTTCAGTACACTAAATTCAGAATTTTAGAAAATCCTAAGTTTCAAATAAGTTCAGTATTCTACGTTTAGAACTAAATAATCAACAATAATCAGAAGTCTCAAAACAGCAAATAAACCTTATAAATTATATCAACAAATCAAATTTCAGATAACCCTAAGTTCAGAAGCATTACCTAAAAAAGAGCACTAAAGATGAGAAGAAGAAGCGACATAGACGACAGCGGTGTAGGCGGCAGCAGCAGCGACGTAGATGGCAGCAGAAGTATCGACGACGGCAGCAGCGGTAGCAACTCGTTTAGAATTCGGTAGCTACAACAGCAAAAACGACGAGAAGTGGCTCTTGGAGAGGAGGGGGTTGTCGGGGAAATGAGAGGGGTAGAGAGAGAGGGAGGCGAGAGAGTTATAGAGAGAGAGAAATTCGAATGAGGGGAAGACGGTTTGCATTTCAAAATTTATGACACAGTTACCATCGGTTTTACCGTCGAAAAAATGCAACGGCCACGTATTGCGAATCGCCAAAATGAAGCGTTTCATTAATTGGGTTTACCATTGGATTTTTCCACCGATAAATCTGACCCTAAAGGACACGCTAATTTTTTTTTTTTGTTTTACCTTCAATTATTACCGGCGACTTTATCATCAGAATCATAAATCCGTTGAAAATAATTTGACCTGACGAATTTGATGCCCAACTCATTGATAAATTCGCCGGTAAATTCGCGGCTACTCTGCGACGTTAGATTCAACAGTAAATCTGATAGTACTCGACATTTTTTTTGTAGTATGACAGAAACTGTAATTAACGGTAGTAAACGCTAGACTTTGTGTACCTTGATCGAATATAATTACATTTTTAAGACCATGTAAAATAAAATGGTACATGTCTATTTATATCTACAAAACTAGTAGAACATGTTTGTTTTAGATTCACACAAAGAAATCATCTAAGTGTGATTTTATGTCTATTGTGCTGGTGATTTTATGTCTATTGTGGTGATGATTTTTTGGGTTAGATAATCTTTTGTTTATTTTTGTATAAAAGAATATTAAAAATTTGAATATTTAATATCTATCACTAATCATCTATGTGTTGGAATATATTTCAATCATTATTATTATAATAAATTTATTTGAATATATTTTATTTACTATTACTATAATTGATTTATTTTAGGCAAGCTAATAAGTGTACAATATTATTTGTATAATTGTTTCGTGTGATTATAACTGCTTTGTTTATCACTAGGTTACAAAACTTATCCTATTGTTCTTTTTTCTTTTTCAGATAAGAACCTTGATCGATCAATTATTTCACTCTAGTATCACTTGAATTGGTGGACCTTTATTGTTTAAGAATATGATGTTTTATGTGTAAATATTTTCTTTAGATTTGTTAAAGTGTTCCATATACATCACAGGCAGTGTATAACTATCTTGATAAATCTTTAGATTTGTTAAAGTATTCCATATACATCACAGATAGGATCCAACCACAGTGACTTGAGATTGTTTATTTTGTAAATATTTTTATATATAATCTTACTTACTTGAAAATTATATAAAACGTTTGTTAATTCTTATAATTTCACCAAATTTTTAATTAGGTTATTATATTTTTTTTCTTTTTCAATTGGGTCAAATCCTTACACTACTTTTAATTTTATAATTACATTATTTTTTTATTAAAAATGTTAAAATTAACATAATATTTTTACCAAAATACATGTGGTCAAAGATTTAATTAAGTTTTTAATTACAAATACCTTCAATTTGCGAAAAAAATATTCAGTTAACTCTAATATTTTTTACACTAAAAAGAACTTAATTACAAAATTAAAGCCGTATAAAGACTCAATTGAAAGAAAAAAAAGTATAGAGATCTAATTAAAAGTTTGATAAAACTATAGGAACTAACAGAATAATTAAATCTATATGAAATTATTAGACTATGTTTGTAGTAAATCTTAAACTAAATTTGTGCTAAATTTGAGTTAAATCTGATATCTAAGTATGTGGTGTTAGTATTGTAGAAAATTTTATTTAATGATTTTTTTGTAAAATTTATTTTTGAGGCTTGTTGGGAATAACTTTTTAAGTGCCAGTAATAACTTATTTTGGACGGTGACAAATAATTTGTAAAAAAATGAAACTAAAAGTTAAAAATAATTATCTAATATAAGAA
>NC_029788.2:121033737-121035331 GCF_000816755.2 Arachis ipaensis
ATTATTGTAAACTACCCAAAAATAATTTTTTCCGAATTTTTTTTTACATAAATTTTTTTTTTTTGTCCAATTTGTTATTTTTAAAGATACAACTCATTAGACTGATCATAAATAATTCTAATAACTTGAAAATTGAGATCTATAACAAAAAAAAAATTACACCAATTATTTTTATAATCCATATACTTAGACGAACTTGATCTGAACGGATCGTGCTGACCAAACCCTAAATAGTTTACCCATACGAACGATTTTGCAATAACAAAGTCCAGTCAATGAATTATAATAATTCCCTTTCTCCTTTGTCGCATACGGAAGCTGTCCAAGCAAGTTTCCAGCCAACTTCCTTAATCCACAAACACGCGCGATCACTCTCATTTAGCCTTTGTTAATTGAAGTAATTAGTCATAATTAATTAATTAATTATATTCCAAATTGTGTGACTATAATTTCACCCCATTATCAGAAGCTGCGGACATCAAACCTCAATACACATGACTATATTGTTGTTCAAATGGCATTGGTGGTAGGTGAAGCCTCTTCTTCCTTAACTCCTTCACCAAGATCATACACCTATCACGTGTTCTTGAGTTTTAGAGGAGAAGACACTCGCACTAGATTCACTAGTCATCTCTATGCTGCTCTTAACAGGAATGGAATCACAACGTATATTGATGACAACAATCTTCGCAAAGGCGATGTTATTTCCGATGAACTCCTGAAAGCAATTGAAGAGTCTATGTTTGCCGTTATAGTTCTCTCACCCAACTATGCTTCTTCCAGTTGGTGTTTGGATGAGCTCTGCAAAATCCTTGACTGCAGCAAGAAGCTGGGTCAACACATCGTGACGGTCTTCTATGATGTAGAGCCTTCTGATGTGAGGCATCAGAAAGGAGCCTTTGGAGAAGCTTTCACCAAACACGAACAGAGACAAGATGGTGAGAAGGTTAAAAAATGGCGAGATGCGTTAACACAAGTTGCTGCTTATTCTGGTTGGCACTCCAAAAATCGGTAAGCTAACTAATACTTGACTTTTTATTCTGTGCATGTTCAAAGTTTTGTGGAATTTTTTTTATTCGTTTTTTTAAATATTTTTATTTTCAATGTTTTATGTTTTAAGAAATGTAATTATTGGTTTGTTGAGAACTGTGTCTTGTTTTTAAATAGAAAAAACATTGAAAATATGTTGTTTAATGTTTTAGCCATTTTCACAATTTGTTTTCAATTTCAAAATTAAAAATAATATAATTATATTTTTAACTGAATTATAAAAAAAGTTGTGAATATATTTAGTTTGCTAATTTAGTTAACCCGCTACAGATAATATAAATAATTATATATGTTTGTTTGATTGTGCAAGATTTATCCAAGGAAATAATAAGTTAAGAAAAAATGTCAGTAAGAAAATTTATTATTTATATCCAGTAATATTGTTATTTTGAAAAGCTATTTTATTATGCTTCAACATTACTTTGTCTCACGTGATTATTTTGTTGGTATTTTTTTATTATTTTATATATGTTTATAACATCCAAAATAATAAGATAATAATAATACACAAAATATTTTTGGTACATTATTTAAAATTTATGTT
>NC_029788.2:121036640-121037374 GCF_000816755.2 Arachis ipaensis
TTATAGATAATAAAGATAATAACTAATTAAAGGATAAATTTTGATAGGATATCTAGTGGCACCAACATCTAGGTGAGTGTACTTTTCCTATAAAATAGGAGACTAGATTTTAAAATAAGATAATTAGAGAGATTTTAATTATATTAAATTGTGTTAAATTTTATAGATAATAACTAATTAAAGGATAAATTTTGATAGGATATCTAGTGGCACCAACATCTAGGTGAGTGTACTTTTCCTATAAAATAGGAGACTAGATTTTAAAATAAGATAATTAGAGAGATTTTAATTATAAAAGTTAAATTAAATTGTGCTTACCTAAAAAATGGGAGGTGACTTAATAAAAAATTAATTTAATTATATTATTAGATTCAAAAGCTCAGAGATAGTTGAAACTAAATGGCTTAGTTGTTTTACTCTTTTTCAGCTCTTTTTTTTTTTATCTAAACATATAGCCAACAATCTTATTTTAATTGACAGTCTACTTTTCTTCTTGAGTATCTTTTTCACTTAATGTTTAAGTAAACATAAAAATACTAATTATATGTTAGCCTAAACACTGTTTCCTGTGTTTTTTGTTTTTTATTTGGAAGGTTTGATAGAATATCTTGATTTAAGGATTTGAGACATAATATAAAAGTTTAATAATATGGCATCTAATTGAGGGTATTAAGAAATATCAAGATATAAATAATTAAAAATATTTAACAATATAATATACATAGAATCATGAT
>NC_029788.2:121038851-121052286 GCF_000816755.2 Arachis ipaensis
TTCTGCTTTCGTTATAACTGATTTTCTTGAGACTAAAACTCATGGGGGAATTTTAGACAATAAGGTGAGAGTGAGACTCAGTTTGGCAATATGAGCGAAGGATAACACTATTGTAACTGGACTGGACTGGTGTGATTCACAAGTTTCTAAAGAAAAAGTTGTTTCTTTATTCTCGTTCTTTGTCTAACTAGATTTATAAAGAAATATCTTTCCTGAATAGGAATGAGGCAGAACTTGTGGAAAGCATTTCTAAACATATACATGAAATACTGATTCCAAAGTTGCCATCTTCAATGAAGAATCTTATAGGGATTGATTCAAGAGTGGAACAAGTGATTTGTCAAATAGGCCTTAAATTCTGCTTTCGTTATAACTGATTTTCTTGAGACTAAAACTCATGGGGGAATTTTAGACAATAAGGTGAGAGTGAGACTCAGTTTGGCAATATGAGCGAAGGATAACACTATTGTAACTGGACTGGACTGGTGTGATTCACAAGTTTCTAAAGAAAAAGTTGTTTCTTTATTCTCGTTCTTTGTCTAACTAGATTTATAAAGAAATATCTTTCCTGAATAGGAATGAGGCAGAACTTGTGGAAAGCATTTCTAAACATATACATGAAATACTGATTCCAAAGTTGCCATCTTCAATGAAGAATCTTATAGGGATTGATTCAAGAGTGGAACAAGTGATTTGTCAAATAGGCCTTGGATTGAATGATGTTCGCTATATAGGCATATGGGGAATGGGCGGCATAGGTAAGACAACCATTGCTAGAGCAGTCTTTGAAACTATTCGAAGTAGATATGAAGTTGCTTGCTTTCTTGCTGAGTAAGGGAGCGATGTGAGAAAAAAGATATTCCTGACATACAAAAACAACTTCTTGATCAAATGGGTATTAGTTCAACTGCTCTTTATAGCGAGTATGATGGGAGAGCAATACTTCAAAACTCGTTACGTCTCAAAAAAGTTCTTCTTGTTCTTGACGATGTAAATCATGAAAAGCAATTAGAGAATTTAGCTGGAGAGCAAGATTGGTTTGGTTCTGGCAGCAGAATAATAATTACAACCAGAGACCAACATTTGCTACAGGAACAAGGGGTGCATGAAACTTATGAGGTTGAAGGATTAGTGGAAATTGAAGCCTTTAATCTCTTTTGTTCAAAAGCTTTTAAACTGCCAGAACCTACAGAAGGATTTTTGGATTTGACCAAAGAAGTTGTCAATTATAGTGGCGGTCTTCCATTGGCACTTAAAGTGTTGGGGTCCTATCTTTATTGCAGATCCATTGAAGTTTGGCATAGTGCTATTGGAAAAATAAAGAATTCTTCCCATTCCGATATTATTGATGTATTGAAAATAAGCTATGATGGTTTAGATTCTATGGAAAAGAACATTTTTCTAGATATTTCATGTTTCTTCAAAGGAAGATCAAGAGATTATGCAACAAAGATATTAAAATTATGTGGTCATCATGCGGAAATTGGTATTGATATTTTGATTAATAGATCATTGGTCACAATAGAGCAGGATAAGTACGGGGAGGATACTCTGAAAATGCATGATCTGATTGAAGAAATGGGCAAACTTATTGTAAATCAAGAATCTCCAGATGATGCTAGTAAGCGAAGCAGGTTGTGGTGTGAAGACGATATCGATCTTGTACTTAGACAAAACAAGGTAGGTGCCGACTCTTTTTCACAATTATAAAATGTATAGAATTAATATACTACCTAAGTAACTAAGGACACAATTTATTTAGTTGTTTTCAATCAGCATAGACTTCTCAACGGTTTCTTTGATGTAGGAAACTAAAGCAACACGTAGCATTGTTCTATACGACAAGCGGGATGAACTGTATTGGAATGATTTAGCTTTCTCAAACATATGTCAGCTAAAGCTCCTCATTTTAGACGGCGTGAAATCTCCCATTCTCTGCAATATTCCCTGTACATTAAGAGTTTTGCACTGGAACGGTTGTCCAATGGAAACTCTACCCTTTACAGATGAACACTATGAACTTGTTGAAATTGATCTGTACCTCAGCAAAATTGTACACGTGTGGCATGGAAAAAAGGTAAACCTTTTCATCAAGAAGCACTATCAAGTTTTATTACATTAACAGTTACAGCAAAGATAGTAATGCTCTGATATTTCTTTTGTTCAGTTTCTAGAAAAGTTGAAGTACTTAAATCTGTCAAACAGCCACAACCTGAAGCAAACGCCTGATCTTTCCGGGGCTCCCAATCTTGAAACACTTGATCTTTCATGCTGTTCAGAGCTGAATGACATTCACCAATCTCTCATACACCACAAAAACCTTCTTGAATTGAATTTAATCAAGTGTGGAAGTCTTCAAACACTTGGAGATAAATTGGAGATGAGTTCACTCAAGGAACTAGATCTATACGAGTGCAATAGTTTGAGAAAACTGCCAAAATTTGGGGAATGCATGAAACGGTTATCCATTCTTACTTTGAGTTGTACAGGCATAACAGAGCTACCCACAACGGTTGGGAATTTGGTTGGCCTATCTGAGTTGGACTTACAAGGATGCAAAAGGCTTACTTGCCTTCCAGACACCATATCTGGATTAAAGTCCCTCACGGCTTTGGATGTTTCTGACTGCCCAAATCTTCTCCTTCAATCTTTGGATTCTCTTTCTACTCTAACCTCATTGCTTTTATCGTGGAACAAATGTGTGGAGGTTCCAATAAGCATCCATGAATTTCCCATGCTTAGGCATCTGGACCTAAATGATTGCCGTAATCTGGAGAGCTTCCATCAAGTCTGAGAGAATTGCAGGCATCGCGTTGTAAATCACTGGATGCATCCGATGTCAATGATGTTATATCAAAGGCGTGCTGTGCCTTCGCCGCATCAGCTAGCCAAGATGGTGATGACGTCATGCAAATGTTGGTTGCAGGGGAGGAAATACCATCATGGTTTGTCCATAGGGAAGAAGGTAACGGAATAACAGCCACATTTCCACATACTGAAACCATTGCACTTGCTATCTGTTTCCGATTGAGATCAACATCAAGGCGCATCAGAGGAGAGCCTTCGGTTATCTGCAATGGCGAAGAATTCATCACCGAGACTTTACTTGCAATGCCGCTGATTGGATATTCTCCGCATTTTTTCCTTCTATGCTTGAGAAGTGACTATTTTGTTGACCAATCTTGCCAAGATTATCTCTTCCAAATGTTATTTCCTAACGATTATTATGGAGATATCACAGTAGAGAGTTCAGGAGCCCGCTGGGTATGTACGCAAGACATTCAAGATTTGATGAAAGCTGGAACTGAAACAGCAACATGAACATCATCTCACCTTCTCCTCCTGTTATTTATTTTGTAAAAGGTTAGCACCTAAGATAAAATGCACTCATGATAAACGTAATTTCTTCCCTAAAATAAAATTATATAATTTTCCATTTGAGGAGGTGGCCAAGCTTATCTAATAAAAGAAAGAATGTCGCATATTTTTGTGGTTCATGGATCTTTTGTTGAGATTACAGATTCTCTTTACTTGCTCTATCAAGATATGCATACTTTTATAAATTATAACAAAACATGTATCTGTCCACTGATTCAAGCGAACATCTTCCTTTGGAAATTCAGATGGATTGTCTCAAATATAAGTACCATGCATCATATTTCTTTGGATTTGATTGTGGCAACAAGCAAACATGAATTTCTTCACAAATCGCTGCTGGTCCCCTGAATCTGCAATAGTTTTTGCATACAGAACATAGAACTTTATGTCGGGTTGTGCCCCCGACTTGCACCAACATCAGGTGGGGATTAGAGGCGGAGCTAAATAAAATATTAGAGTGAGCTAAAAATATTTATACAATAAACTAAGATTAAAATAAAATTTAAGGGAGGGTTAAACTGAAATTTACATATAATTACATGTAAAAAATTAAAATTAGGGGGCGATGCCCCCTTTCCTACCACCCGGCGCCGCCCCTGGTGAGGATACTCCGATTTCCCTTCAACAAAAAAAAAAGAGGATGAATTTGAGTATATAATGTCTTTTTTATTTGTTTTGCGAAAAACTTTTTGTACTTCTTTGACTTACTTTGCTGATAATGCTGCTTTTTCGTTCTAGAATTGTTAGTTTAATTTTGTTAGATGTTAGTTAGTCGCATTTTCAATTTTGAAAAAGGTTAGAGTAAACTACTAAAATAGTACGCGAAAGTTTGTAGCACTGATAAAATGAACCTCAAAAATGCTAACGACAAATAAACCTTTGAAAAATTTAAAAACACAATAAAAAAATGTGTATAAAGTTATTACGCTTTTTTCAATTCAAAGTTATAATATAAATACAGATTGAGGAGGTGTATAAAACTATGAATCATTATCTAGGGATTAAAAATCATACTTGGCTGCCATGAAGAAAAACTCCTGGAAAGCGTTGTTGAACACATACATAACAAGTGGTCAACTATACTCTTCCATTGGCAATTGAGGTATTAGGTTCCGACCTATGTGGAAGAAATGATGATTTCTGGCATGATTCTATTAATGAAATAAAAAGTGATCTGCATATCAAAATTTTCATGGCATTGAAAATAAGTTGTGGCTATTTAGTGCCAGTAGAGAAGAACATTTTTCTTGACATTGCCTTTCTTTTCAAAGGAGAGAACTGATACGCACATTAAAAATGTGAGTCTTGGGTCTGGAATCAATCAATTTATCTATCTATTTTCATTACATAAAAATTGATGCCCCTAAAATCTTTATACATTAAAATTAACCAATTAAATTTTAAATTAAAAAAATTAAAACCATAACTCCCACAATTAATTAGTTTATTATATATTATTCAATAAAAATATAAAGTATTAATTAAATACAATAAACATCTACATTAAAAATGTTATAAAAAAATTCTCTTATTACTTTTACTATTTATACTTTTTTTTTATTATTTTGTAATACTTTATGTATAATTATATTTTAAGATCTTTATAATTATACTTATTTTAAATATATTATTTAAATTAAAGAATCAATTTTAATCATTTTTTTAATACTATTTTAAGTTTGTATCACTTGAAACATTGTATGACAGAATGAGTTAAAAAAAAATATTAACAGATACTTTTACACAACACGTACACACAATACATATTCTAAACATTTTTGAAAAACTGATGTCAAAGGAAAACCACAAAAAATATAAAAAAAAATTAAAATTTTTGTGCTACAACATAAAATATTATTAATATGTAATTTTATTTTATACTATTTAAATTATTCTTATTAAAAAAAAAAATACAAAAAATGAAATTTTTGTGCTACAACATAAAAAATATTATAGAGTCAAATTATAAAAAAATTTAATCAAATTCTATCAAATTATAAATTACTAACTCAATAATTATTATAGATTCAAAATTAAATTAAAAATTTTAGATTAAAGTGCTACAATAACTTTTATGCTATTTTATAAAGAAGCAAAAAATTATTGGATACAACTACCTTAAATCTAATTACACTCTAAGATAGCAATGACACTCAAGTATCATCTCAATTGAAAAATTTATACAACTTCACACTTATATTTAAAATCAAAGTAAATGATTTTAACTATGCTCTCAATAATACACTATTACCAATACATTTGTCCCAACAAAAAAAAAAAAAAAAAACTGAAACTCAACTCCTATTACAATAAATAAAGCATGTTAACATTGTCCTAATTTTTTTTTAAAAAAATAAATGGAACAAAACCACTAATTGAATGAAATTAGAATCATAAAAACAAATACCAAATTTTTTTAACCCTCACAAACAGAACTCAAAAATTTTAAACAACCAAATAAACAGAACAAAATCACTAATTGAATGAAATGAATGAAATAAATTCATACAAAAAATCTTAACAAAAAATAAGTAGAACAAAAAAAACTATTGAATGATTTCAACGAAACAGATTCATATAACAAAACATAAAGGGATTAAAAAAATGAGCTAAATGAAATAAATTCATACCTAAGGCTGAAGTTCCATTGGAATTCTGAAAGTGTAGCGATGAAGGGGGAGAGGGGGAGACGGAGCATCACGGAAATGACGACAATGCTGACTCTCTGAGACCTATGCCATCGCTACCTGCTCAGGACGAAGCAGTGAAAACGACAATACTAAACGGCGACAAAATGACGTAGTGCACGATGATAGCAAAGAGAACAACAACACTCTGTTGCTGAGGACAAACGGCAAGAAGAGAGATATTGAGAATTAGTAATTACAATAATATGCAAAAACCCCGTTAAGTTTTAGCTGGCTATCATAGGGCCTTGGTCCAATAAAGATTTCCATTTTTTTTTAAGAGCAGTAGGTTAAAGATAACCTCCTTTGAAGTTCCCTGTGTGGATCCAGGCTTCTGCGCTGGCTTTGCTAGCTTGCTTGACTGGCTGTAAGACGCTCAATCAATCGGGCGCTATCCCATAGCTCCCTTCTTGCTTGATCTACACATTCACGCCCTTTAGAGTTAAGGAATGATGGTTAAAAGTTCTTGCTTTTGAGTTCCCACTCTTACTATTTAGATAATAATTCCTTATTGAATTGAAGCGGATAAAGCTCAAATTTGTCTCATTTGAATAGAAAGTCGCTTTTTTCTCCTCCGCCTTTGAACGCCGGTTTGGGGAAGTTAACCTTCAATTTAATAGAACGGTGAAAGAGTAAGCGCTAAGGCTTTGAATGCCTTAGCTAAATTAACCTGTACCTAAAAGGAAAGATCTCCGCATAGGGCGAGGGTCAAGCTCAACTACTGGGCCGGGGGAAGAGTCTGCAACAAAATCAATTGAATAGCTCGAAATACAGAAATGGAAGTCCGGTAAGCGTATTGATTCAAGCAAGGGAATTGATTTAGGTAGGGCTAGTTAAGGCGCCGCCTTCTTCATAGAAGTCGCCGGGTGGTATGAACTCCAGAGCCCTATTCTGGTTACAGAGTGCGAGTATCCGACAAGTAGGTTAGCAAACAGGTGAATCAATAGGCTTTGCTCCTGCCTTCGCTTCCAGTAGAGAAAGAGTACTGTCCTTCAATCGATTTTTACACAAGCTAGGATGTCTGGTAGGTAGTTCTTTCATGGCGAATCCCTGTATTGAACTCATACCCGTCGGTAGTCTTTCTTCCCGCTTAAAATAGACCCGATTCCAGTGTATCGTCGAAAAGGAACTTCGCTGCTGGTTTGGAACCCTTAGCAGACTCCGGTGATATTGAATCAGCCAGAAGGTTAACTCCTCACCTTTGAAATGGAGCTTGAGCTGCTAATAAATCCCTCTGTTCTTATTTCACAGAATCCAGGAACTTCCATAAATAAGGTAAGAAGTTTGTAGGAAGCTATCCGAAGATAGGACATTCTTTCATCTAAGGCAACCAAAGCCTTTAGCTACTCAACTACTTGAGCTCATTTGATACCAGACAAGCGCTCATTGGCTATCAGGGCCAGAACCACTCAGATCAGAAATGGGCTTCCTAACTCCTTTTATAGGAGTGCGTATGAGAGAATCATGTTCCAGAGAACTATGAGGAAGCATAACCCAGTAAGAAGAAGAGCTAGCTGCAGAGAAGATCCCAACAACGGCTATTTGAACACCGCTTACAGTACCAGCGGTTGCTGATTCAATTGGCTTAGATTCAATAGCTGCCGAGTCGATAACCGGATTCTTCAATACGGATACAAAAGCTCACTCATTCCGGAATGGCCGAGTAGATTCATGAGAGGCAAGAGCAGGAACCACTGCTTGACTGGAAAGACGAAAGGCGGAAAAAGGAAAAAGGCTCCTTAACCCACTCACTCTGAAACCCAGAGAAAGAAAATGAGCCAAGCCCGTAGGGTGTAAATGGATAAGACCAATAGAGAATCAAAAGGCAAGATTGAGAAATAGAAGGCCAGGCTTGTCGCTTAGAGAAAGGGGGGGCTCACTCTGAAAGAGGACATCGACTACCAGGTCTCTAAGGAAAGAGGACCTTCTCCCCGCTTTCTATTCCTTCCCTTATTCTACTTCCTTGGTAGTGCTAACTAATCAAAAATCTCCTTAATCCTTTCCCTAGGTACTGCTCCACGGTACCTGATGTCAGTAAAAGAAGTGCTTCGGGTCTATCTGCTCCAGAGAAAAGAGATGTATGGTATGCCTCACCACTTTCAGATTAAAGCAATGATGAAATAAAACAAAACACACACAAACATGGAAATACCCTATCAGAAGGGTTCTCGGTAAGACCATACAGAAGTAGCCAAACTATAGTTCCATGGGTTGATCAGTCATTAGGGAAACCTTCCTCTGCCTTGAGGAATGGGACCGAAATTGCATCATAGAAGAAAGAGTAGTAGCCGAACCAACTGACATAGCTAGATCATCATCAAAAGAGGAGGCTTCTGTTCGCTCAACCATTGCAGAACCACCGGGGAAGGAAGGTTCCTAGGATGCGCACAGTTGCTATGTATGTGAATGCTGAGCCACATTCGACCTCCTCTGTCATTCCGGTTTCCTGGGATCAAGTTCATGCCTCCCTAAGCAATCCATTTAGGGAATTTGCACTAGCTAACTGGAATGTTGAGTCTCAAGGAAAGGCGCAACGGATCTGTACACTACAGACGACCAAGTGTGTGTTTGGATTACAGTTATAGAATTGATTTTGCAAACTTGATTTTGATGAAAAGTAAGTTTGTATTAACGTGATTTATGTTTGGCAATTTTTATATTAAAATGGATTATAATAAAATAAATGTTGTTTGGATTTTGCTACTCAAAATCACTTTTAGAGAAAAAATTACTAAAAGAGACATCAATTTAAATAATTTTTTTATATTATCCTATCATTTTACTTTAGATATTTGAATAGATCTTAGTAATTCATTTTATAATAAAAATATTTATCATATAAATAAACATTATTATTTTATAATAATAAAATAATATCTATCTTTTGAGGAAAAAAATACAATAAAAAATAAAATTATAAAAGAGAGTATGTACTATACATTCTATAATGTCAAACAAAAAGAAAATGTTCTATAATCTTTTTAGTATTTTATTACTCTTTAATTTATATCATTTTGGAATATACATTTTTATTATTTATGACTCTTTTGTTACTTATATTTAGTATATAATAAAAAATAAAATAAAATACAATAAAAACAAAAAAAAAAGAAAAAAATTTCATATCAAACATAGTATATAATAATTACAACCAACAACATGTATCATATGAACAAAAAAATTACAATAAGAAGTAAATAAAATTGATATGAATAAAATAAAATAAAAAAATAAAAAATTTTATACACAACATAAATATAGTACAATAAAGGATAGAAAAAAAGGAATTTATATAAACAAAAAATAATAAAAATTAATAAAAATAAGAATTTATATCAACAATAGTTGTCATATGAATAAAAAAGTACGATAAAAATATAATAGAGCACTAAAAAAATAACATCAAAATACTAAAAAAATAATATAAAAAATATTTATCGTATAATAAAAAAATACAATAAAAAATATAAAAATCAAAATATGAAAGAGAGTACTAAAAATAATAAAAAACAATTAAATTTTTTATCTTGGCAGTGATTGAAACAGATCTAAAAAATTTTGATAGAAAAAAAAATTCAAAACAAAGAACATACACAACAAATGAACGAAAAACTACTGTGAAAGTTATGGTTACTTACATCTTTTTTATAGAAGAGAATAGAGGGTAGGATTGGTAGAAACAGAATAAATTTTCCACTTAATTCCTCCAACGACAATCAACTTTCTCAACGTGAACGCAGAAGCAAGAAATTTTAGCTTCACGTAAACGTACGTTCAGAGCTGAAAGTGGGTTTAGAATTCTAACAAATTGCCAAACATAAAAGTGGGACGTTCAAAACACTCAAACGGGCTTCTCTCTTCTCCAAAGTGAACCCCAAACACACCCAAGTCATTTGGAAGGCAACATGGATGTCCCAGACACCGGTCTTTTATCGTTGTGGTAGTTACCCATGGGTCATTTTGCTGGGACTGTTGGATAGTATCAGCTACGCACCCGCGAGGGCTTGTTAAAGAAGGCGGCAAGGGGTCCCTCATCCCCATGACACATGGCCTAATGAAAGAAAGAGGTTATTTGTTTGGCGCCTAAAAATTCTTTATGCTGGTGTAACCCTGTAACCTTTACCTACCTAGCCCTTGTTTTTGTTCTAGACTCGCTCGGATATGAATGTGCAACAGAGCGAGCAGGGAGAAAAAATCTGAAGTTTGATCCAGTGCAGAGTAACCTGTTTCCCTTCAGACAAAGGCGCCGGAAGAGATTGAGAATGGTAGCCATGAAAAAGAGAAGAGTAAAAGTGGGTTCTGTGAAATGGAAAAAAAAAAAAGTAGAGTATGCTAATCACTGAGTGAAGGTAAAAAATCTAGAGTTGCTCAAATGAATTTTAAAAATATTTGTGATAAAAATAAAAAATTAATAATTATTATTAAACCTCAATGAGTTATATTTATAAATTATTTGTTGTGCTCATCATAAAAATTCAAAACACTTTAGCTTACTAAAGACAAACCCTAATTAATAATACCTTTACCGTTCACTTTTTCTCCATAATTATATCCTTGTCCGTTTGAGTTACACTTTCAATACCCACTCTGATTACTTTATGAAATTCTTCAAAAATTATAATTCTTTTTTCTATATTACGAATTGAAGTATCTTGTTGTAGTAATTTCAGTACTAATTTCTGAAAAAGATCATTTTCTTTTCTAACTTGCGTCATTTAGAATTTCTGGATATATAATGTTATCCATGCATCTTCTGCTTACTTTCCTCTCAATTCACACGCACTAAACCATGATATTTATTTGCTATCTGTTACGATGGGTAACCGGAGATTAATGGGTTGGATCAATTTGGCTGGTCCAATCGTCTGAAAGAAGAAGCCTTCAAGTGAGTTTGTAATCCAAGGCCTCCGTCCGACTTGTGTGTGAGAAAATGGGGTGGTACCTACAAAGACACTCCGATGCCAAAGTCAACAAGGGAGTAAAACAGGTCTAGAGAATATTGGACTTCTTAGATACCTGAGTGTATTTATAGGGGTAAACCCATAACCACCGTTGGAGTAGTTCCGCCATTTAAGGTGGATAATCGTCCCTTTATCAAGTTGAGATACGGCTCCTGGAAGTAGGTAGAGAGATTTTAGGAGCAGTTACTGATCTGCTAGCTAATCTTCGTTCCGACTTCTTCAGAGCAAGTCGTGGTAAGAACCGACTTCGTAGGAAAAAGGTCGTGTAGAGTGAGGCTCAATCCTTTGGATTGGGTCTTTCGTTTAGACTTGGGCCTTAGCGATGGTCAGGTATGAACACTATCTAATCTTTGTTAACATAACAATTATTACTAAACACAACAATGCTAAAAAGTAAAAACAGCATTGCATAGTAAATAGTCATTTTCAAAAACTGTAAATACCCCTCTCTTTTTCTTCTTTCTTCCTCCTCTTTCTTCTTTGTCTTCCATAACTATCACCATTTCCCCTGCAAAATTCACCTCTCTCCTCTCCAACTAGGCAACTACCACCATTACTGCCGCCATCACCATTACCACTACCGCCTCCACTACTCTCGGACCGGTTCCAAAGCGCCAATTTCTTCCCGGCGCAAACCCAATCAGTTGTTTTGAACACCACATACTCAAATCCTTCATTCCCGGCTTGCTTACCCAGAGTGAAGTTCTGCGGCACCAGCAGAATCTGTCCTTCCCATATCACGTGGATGTTTAGTTGGCCTATCTGAATTGGACTTAAGAGGTTGCGAAAAGCTTGCTTGCCTTCCTGACAGTACTCATGAATTAGAGTCCCTCAGAATTCTGTGTGCTTCTTCGTGCTCAAGTCTTTGTGATTTGCCACATTCTGTGTCAGTTATACCTTTCTTAAGCATCCTTGACTTACGAGATTGTTGTCTAACTGAGGAGTCGTTCCCTTGCGATTCCGGACAGTTTCCATCGCTGACGGATTTGGATTTATCAGGCAACCATTTTGTTAATTTGCCAATAAGTATCCATGAACTTCCCAAGCTTAAATGTCTTAGCCTAAATGGTTGCAAAAGGCTTCAAAGTATGCCCGAGCTTCCTTCAAGTATAAGAGAACTGAAAGCATGGTGTTGTGATTCTCTGGACACACGCAGTTTCAATAATTTATCAAAGGCATGTTCTGTTTTTGCATCAACTAGCCAAGGCCCTGGTGAGGTCTTGCAAATGGTGATTCCAGGGACGAATATTCCATCATGGTTTGTTCATCTACAAGAAAGTAACTGCTTATTAGTCCCCTTCCTACATCATTGCCATGCAAGTGAAAGGCTAGGAATTGCTTTATGTTTCCTAGTGCGGCCTTCCAAACGCTGGTTTTCCCTCTCACTCCGTTTGGCCATTGGCAATGGTGATAGAGTCATAACCAGCAGCATTCCTATTTGGTATCATCAAGGTTATCACCTGTGTATGTTTTGTATGACCAATGATTGTTTAAGTGATCAAGAAACTCGGAAAGCCATTCATTTTTAGCTGTTATTTGAAGATATCAATGTTGAATATCCACCAAAAATATTGAGCTCTGCTGCATGTTGGGTGCATACTGATGAAATTGAGCATTTGAACAGAGGGGAAACTGAGAGGCCCAAGAAGAAAAGATAAAAGATGCTAGAACAAGCATTCATTGAGGAAATGGGTGTGTTGAGTTTAGGAAACAATAATTATATTTTTTGTGATGATAAATATATATTTGGTTGGGTTGAAAACTTAAAAAGTTTGTTTGATGTGAGTGTCGATTGTGCAATGTGCAGGCTCATATGATAGTTGAAATTGACAAAATGTACTAAACTATTTTGGACTAATTGAACACTGAATGGAGCCATAAGTTTGCTGTCTTTTTTGATCCAATAAAAACATACATGGAGACTCATTGATGATATACACAGTGGCGGAGCTTAAGTCAGACAAAAGAGGGCTATGGCCCCAAACTTTTTATAAAATAATTAGTAGTAATTTTTTAAAAAATAAAAAATAGTTCAACTGACTTAAATATTTTAATTTTATTATAATTTAAAGTATCCAAATTCAATTTCTATCTCATACTTTTGTTACATAATAATTTTTGGTGAGTGGGTCACAACATATCAAAATTTTAAAATAAAAAATAAAAAAATCATTACCCACGTGTGTATAACTTATTACCCCTGCTTATTTCAATTTTGATTTTCCTCTTTTTTTGGGCAACACGTCAATTCAACTTTGATTTATTAGATTATTTTTTGGATTTGATTTGATTTTAAAAAAAAAAGATAAAAATAAAAAAAATCATCTAATAATAAAATAAAATCAAATCAAAAAATTATCTAACCAAAAAAAATTATTTAACAAAAAAGATAAGAATAAAAAAAGATGA
>NC_029788.2:121053516-121072628 GCF_000816755.2 Arachis ipaensis
CTATATTCAAATCAGTTCCGATAGTGGTAATTTTGAGAAACAAAGTTGCTGATCTTTAACCAAAGAAAATAAGAGTTCCACAAACTATTGAAATTAGAGCCTCACCATCTCAGGCCCAAATTTTATTGTGCAACCCAAACAAAAAAGAGCAATAAGCCCGTTGTGTTGCTATTTGGACAAAATCAGCTTAGGCCTGGGTCAGATGGCAACTTTGTTTGCCTCACATAGAGCTGCACCGGGTTCAAATTCTCATGGAGGAATATAAAACCATGTTAATGGTGTGTACCCATGTAATGTGTGTAAGTGTGTTGTGTGAGTGTAATACATGGGTGTAATGCCTAAAATTAGGGGATGTTCAATTCACTTGACCAAAAAAAAAAAAAGGAAGAAGACTGCTGGTAAGTGGATCAAACCTATCTTCATACATAACCTAGTCCATTAGCATCATGAAAAAGAAAAGATAATGTGCTACTGCTGGTGCACAATTCGGGTAAAGCAATTAACCAAGAAAAATGGTGCTTTACTTTTTCATTAAGCACCAAAGCAGAAAAAAAGAAAGTAAATCTTCAACTTAAACTAAATCAAAAGAAAAAGGTTTCCATTAACATGCAAGTTAATTACTTATTGAATCCACCTTCCTTCTGCATAAGCATTTTGGGTAACAAAAGAAAAATGGAGTCTACTTTCTTCTGCCGTGAATCAATGGTTAATATTGAAACTTGCGGTCAAAGTACAAGATTAATAATTTTGATTCGTCAAACCCATTGAGGATCTATTACCAATGAAGTCGGCACCGTTCACCTCTGTTTCTCAATCCCTGATTTTCTGGTCTGATTGACGAAAGAAAGAAAAGACCTCATCAGGTTCAAGATTCAACGTGTTGATTTAGTTCAGCAAACCCTAGAGTTGGTAACAGTACTCCATACAAAAGAAAAAATTAACTTCAGTTTGTCCAAAGAGAGTGAACCAAAATCAAAGTTTCATTTAGAGCTTCTCTATTGTTCTTGCTCAACGTTTTGGATAGTGTTTCTTGTTGAGTTAAGAAATTAACTAAATTAATTAATGATGACAAACATTATTTTTAGGCAATTATCTAAATAATGTTAATTATTTATGATTAAATATTGCAGGCCAAAATTGATATACAAAGCAGCAGCCCAAAGTGAATGGAAAATATAAACAAGGCTGGTAGGCTACAAAAACAACAATAGCCCAAGGAAATCAAAGAAATGAAAATAGATAGGCCAAACGGGTTGCATGAATCAAAACCAATCTAAGCCCGTATCCATCACTCCAAGCTGATCCCTCTCATTTGCTTTTACCAAAAGCAACGTTCACTTTTCATCTTGGTCAGAAATCACATAAGTGAGAGAGAGCTTCTTCCCTAAGCTATTCACTAAAGAAGCAAGAAAGAGAAGGTTAAGCAAAAAGAGGTTGAGGTCTAATCAACCATATCAAACCAAATCAAGCTAAAGCAAAGGTCAAAGGTAACCCATTTTTAATTACATGCATTCTGCATTCTTCTCTTCTTCCCATCTCTCTGCCAGTCCAAAAATGGAATACATGAAAAAGTTGATCTCTGTTCTTCACTGCTGTGCATCTACGGTTAAAAACTATGTCTTAGGGACCAAGTAGTTTTTTCAATGGCCAAGATCTTTGTTCACCTTTAAAAGACTTTGTGTTTGCAATCTTGAGGCTTTCGGTCAACAAAGAAAGTCAGAACAAAAGTACCTAAATTGAGGATTAATGGAAGAAAGTGAATGGCTAGATTGGTGAAGCACACAGCTCAAGGGTTGTCCTAGGGGAGAGTGATTTAGCAACATGCAAGGAGATACAAAAGAAGTTGGTTCACCATTCAGAAGCCAAGGAGAGATAACCAGTGTTCTTGAGGTGTATGTTCTGAGAAGTTATCTCTGAGAGAGTTCATCAACTTAGACAGTGCTTTCTTTCAAAGAGGCATTCCGCCAGAATGAAGAACTAAATCAGAGTTGTGCTAATCTGGTTTATCACATATATATAGCAAAGAGGCTGTTGAAGAAGTCAATCTCCTTCATGTTTTACATATTGTAATTTACTTTTCAATGTTTATCTTTCTGTAATTTCTTGAGTGAAAAGGCATAATGAGAGAGCTCAAGTAAAAGCCAATGAGTGGAAAGAGGCTAAGTGATACACTTGAGAGAAAAGCCTAGAGTCATTTCAAATTTCTTTAGGTAAGTCTGTGTCTTGTATCTTGTACCTGTGAGGTATCCATTTCTTAGTTGGGTTAGCACTAAGAGTGAAGAGTTAAGTATTAGCATAGCCAAAGTCAAGTTAGGTTAGAACTTGAGTGTGAAAGGATTGTGTCAATCCTGTGGAATTGGTGTATGTAATACTTTAACTATAGTGGAAATTCCACCACTGTTGTGGGGAAACTGGATGTAGGTTGCATAGCACAAGGCAACCGAACCAGGATACTTGATGGTGTCAGCTTTTCTCTTCCCTGCTCTGTTCTGTTTTCTGATATTCATGAGACAAAATGAAATTGTTTCATAAATTTTTCGTTGCTGAGTTCAAACAGTTTCAGATTGCAAGTTTGTTTTAAAGGGTTAAGTTTATTAAAGTAAAAGAAGGTCATAGATTCAACTTCCCTTCTCTAAACCTTCTACAACCTTCATTTCTACATCAAAAGAACATTCTACCAAGATGAAGAACTACATATGAGAGTGCTGAATCCGGTTCATCCTATAGTTTTAGAGCTGTTCAACATCATCTCCTTCATAGTTTATCATTGAATATTTTGTTTATATATTTTATCTTCCTTTGCTTCACTTCAGTGGAAAAAGGCATTTAAGTGAGACATTAACAAAAAGCAATAGAGAGAAAAGGTAAAAAGAGGTACCTGAAAAGAAAAGCCAATGTTTATGTCTAATCTCTTTTGAATGTATTTCTGTTTTAATTCTTGTACCTAGAGGTATTCCTTGTTAAGTTGGGTGAGCACTTAATGCGTTGTGAGTCTAGGGAGTGAACCTAGTCAAGTCAAGTTTAGATAGAAGCTTGATTTATCCTTGATAGGATTAAGTTGAATCCTTGAGAATTGGTGTGTATAATATTTAAAAAGATAGTTAAAATTCTACTTCTGTTATGGTAGAGACTGGATGTAGGATGTACTGCACAAGATAGCTAAACTAGAATATATGGCTGTATTATTTTCTTCTTCCCTATTCTATTTTTATTTTCTATCGTTATAAGACAAAATGATTGTCTACTGCATAATTAATCTCGCAGTCTAAACAGAGGCACTGTTTTATTTTCTAATTTGAAGATTAATTAATCAAATTTAAAAAAGATTATAGATTTAACCTCTTTTTTCTAAATCATAAAAAACTTTCAAAGTTTATAATTGAGAAAAAAGATATTAGAAGCTGATATGGTTGGATATTGAAAGTAGAATCAACATTTCCAATGATGAACACGGAGGAGATGCATAGATGCAGTCTCAAAAATGCATATGAAATTTTGAAACTCATTTGAATAGCCAGTTATCTTGTTAAGTTATGATTTAGGTTGACTTTCATGTTTCAATTTTGTACTAAAATAAGATTAGTAGGCTGTTGGATTTGCTATCATTGTTATCGTAGTTGTCCTATGTTGTTGTCATTAGGATTGTTGTTGATGTTGCTGTAGTGAGAATTGAAATTGTTGCTATAACTCCAGTTTAAATTTTGTACTTTTTTATTTCATTTTACTTCAACTTTTTTTACCTTTTATCTTGACACTCTAGGTTTAGTTTTTTCGGTCTCTTGGGACCAATTATGAGTAAATTTTATATTTATAATTATTTTGATATAAAGGGTTTTGAACTTATAATTATACTTACAAAGATTACTATCAAAGAATTTTAAATTAGCTTGAATAATCGATTTATTAGAATTAAATATTTATCCTTGTTAAGCTCATTTTAATATACACATGAGACTATATGTTTTTATGAGATTATATGTATATTTGATGAAGTTTTATATCATTTTAAAACATTTGATTTTACTCGAATATATATTTTTGAAGCATTGAAGTATTTGTTGGTACTCACTTACTTTAAAATTGTGAAATATGTTTGAAATTTCTTATGATTGGAAAAGTATGATTGGAAAGAATTTTTTATGAGAAAATATCATTTGATTTGATTCGATACCTTATATATTTGAATGATCAAAGATTTGTTATATTTGAAATTATATGTTTTGAATTGGTTTGGGAGGCTCGTATTAAAAACCGTAGTTAATGGCGGTCATGACGTTAACTTAGATGCATCTAACTCAAACCTCAGTTAGCGAGGACATTGCTAGCCTAACGTATAGGCCACACGTTAAATTTATTATTCCGTACGAACACACGAGAGGAAAAGGACTACCTTTTAGAGGTGGAATTTAGAGGTGAAGCCGTCCAAGTGTGCATTATTTGATTTGATTTCTGTCTTGAGAACTCTCTTATTGATTTGCTTATTAGTATGAATTATTATTTTTTAATTAAAATTATTTTAATAATAATGTTTATATGGTCTCATATAGATTATAAATATATTGTCTAGTAATTGAGTTACAAAATTCATTTCGTTTTTTTTAAATATTTTTTAAGAATAAATACTTGAGTATGTGAGTCTTTTTATTTAAAAATAGTGATCTATTACTTTTTAAGTTTTTAGACATTGTATATTCTATATATCCAGGGACGGACATACCGGGGGAGGAGAGGGGGCGAATGGAGGTCTCCCCTAGCTTTTTTAAAAGAAAATTAATAGTAATAAGTTATTAAGTATGATTTAATTTCTTAAAAAAGTTATTTAATATGTAGTTTAATATAAATAAAAGTCTAATCTAACTTAAATATTAATGATTTCTAATATCTAAAAAGTAAGTAACAATATTTAAAAAAATCTGAAAAGATATTATTACTAATATTTTTAAATTAAATAAAATTTTTCAAATCTCATAAAGTGAATTTTTTTCTTCTTGTAAGCGTCATTCTTGATTCATTTGGTATTGATTCTCCATGTTTCAACTACTACAACTGAGAGATCTTTTTCAGCTATAAATATTGTGAAAAATAACTCAGAAACAAAATGAAAGATGAATTTCTTGCTAATTGTCTTTTAATTATATTAAAAAAATTACAAAAAAATTTGACAAAAATTCTATTATTGATGAATTTTATGATACGAAAAATTGACTACTTTGTTAATAAAAAATACATACATATTTTTTGTATTTTAAAATATATTCTCTATCGGTATATTTTTGTAATACATTTTACATTATATAATTTTTTGTATAATTTTTTAATATTATATATGTTATTAACCCATCCAAAATAATATTTCTGGATCCGTCGTCTCTGTATATACAATATTTTTTCGTATTTCATGAGTCACAAATTTGTTCCTTTAATTTAGAGGCTATATTTTGTGGACTTCATTTCATGCATCAAAAACTATAAATTTAAACAATAAAAATTATTTTAGGATTAAATTTGTTTAAATGAATTAGAAAATATGATTTTAAATTTTAATTTATCAAATATTCTTATAGATAATTTTATAAAGACAAAAATGTCCTTATAAAAATTAACACCGACTTACAAGCTCAAACAACCAATCTAACAACAAATTATATAACTTTTATCTAACCCTAATCTTACTTTAATTGTCATTCACCTTTTTTTTATTTATATTTTTTCCGTTGCAGAAAATTTTTTCTTTTTTTTTTCTTTTATTTAAAAATCAAATTCTAATTTAGATTGATATTATTTAATAAAAAGTAAAGTATCATTTTTGTCCTCAACGTTTTGGATAAGTCTCAAAATTGTCCCTAACATTTTAAAATTGGCTCAATATTGTCCTGCCGTTAGAGATTTATTGACAGAATTGACGGTGGGACAAAATTGAGACGATTTTGAAACGCTATGGACTTAAATAAGACGAAAATGTTAGGGACAAAAATGATACATAATGATGGTTTCAGTGGCTAAGAGAAGGGGGGTTGAATCTTAGCCCCCTTTTTGCTTGCTAACACTTGCTGGACTTAGAGGAGACTTTTCTGTTTTTTTTTTTTTAGCTCATCACTTCACACGAGACTTTTTCTTTTGTCTCGTCCCTAGCCATGAGACTTTTCTTTTTGTCTCGTCACTTGACACGAGATATTTTTTGTTTTTGCTCCTATGCAGTAGAAACAGAAATGGAGTAGAGAAGGGAAAAAAATTACACCCAGATATATCCTGGTTCGGCTGCTAAGTGCAGTGCAGCCTACATCCAGTCTCCATCACAAACATGATGGGATTTCACTATAATCAATCTGATTACAAAGTGTAAAGTGCTAACCCAACTTACAAGGGGATTCCCACAGAATCATGAAACACAACATAGATGAACAAAGGAACTCTAAGACATCTATGGCTTTTTCTTTTAATTTTGCACTCTCTGCCTTTTTCCGCTCTATGGATTTTTCATACAAACCTCACTGTTTGCCTTTTTCCATGAGACTCAAGACATGACAAAATTAAACAGAAAAATACTAAATATAATACATTGAAGGAGAAGAGAAAACTGTTAGCTCAGGTAGCTCTGAGAATTTTGTGCCTTGCACTCTCAAACTTTCTCCTTGCTCCAAACAGTGGCTGTTCTCCCTTTTTATAGAAGAGAGAAGCCTCCACACTTGAAGCCAAAAACCCAAGCCAACTTCTTTTCCTTCACACATAACCGGTTCGGCCACACAAAGAGAGAAGAGATAACCATGCTAAACCCAACATGCAATTACCTCTAGTCCTTCCTTGGTCATCACTCTTCATCAATCTGAGCTCTCCATCCTTGGCTTGCTCTCCAAGATGGATTTCTGGCCCTTGATGCTTCATGATGATGATGACTTCATCTGCTTCAATCTCTGCCTCTACCATCATTTCGCCACTCTGGCTACTTCCTGTGGTGGTTGAGCAGAATCAAAGACAAGCCATCCTCCAAAGATCTTCCTTGCTGGCCGAATCTTCATCAACCATTTTTGGTATGAAGAAGCCAAGATCTCATCACAGAATCTTACCAAGAGTGATGTAGATCTTAGCCACATCATACTTTTCTTTTGTTATGTTTTCTTGCCATCATTAGTTCGATGGTCTTGATGCATGCTCTATCTTCTTTTCGGTGAGTAGATGTAGCTTCCATGGCTTCCATTATTTCCTTGTTAATGTCCGAAGAGAAGAAAGAGATGAGAGAGAATGTAGAGTTAAAGTAAAAGCAACTTGTTGAAATAAAACAAATTAATGTGATTTGCTTTTACTTCGCTTTGCTTGAGTGGCGTGTTGCATTGATCACATCAATCATGTCACACATATTCTCTCACTTATGTTTCCAATGCTTGCATATTAAAATTTGAAATCCATCCCAAAGTGAAGTATGGAATCCGTTGGAAAGCATGAGGCAAATGATAACATTTGCTTTCCTGATGCATTTTGGATTCGGATCATGCAAGGAAACATTCATCAAAATTGAAATTGGACTTGGTAGCTTAATCTGACCCAATAAAATTTTGATTCAAACTAATTGGGCTTATGATAATGTTTGAGTTCTGGCCCAATTATTTTAACAACCAATTCAGCCATGTGAGGTAAGAAATTTTGTATTGATGCTGAATGTTGCTTTTAACATGGGCTTGCTACAATTTCTTTTGTTTTTCTGGCCCAAGTAAATCTGCATAACTAAAATCAATATTAGCATATGTGAATTAATATTTTTGCTATTTATCAAAGTAATAATGTTTGTTCATCACAAATATTAGTCTTAGAGTTTTCCAAACTCATCAATCTCCCCCTTGATGACAAACATTATTAAAATTGAAATGGAAAGAAATTTAAAAAAATGAGTATGAGTACTCCCTTTGAAGATTGAATTTCTCCCCTTTCAAAATGTCACATGGCTCCCCCTTGATATATGCTATTCTTACCAAGGGAAGCACTAACCTGTAATAATTTAATCAAGCTTCAAAAAAAAAAACAATGTTATTCAACATATTAATTTTGAAATGTTGAATGCTTGATTCATGAGCAGATTTCAATGATATACAAAACTTATTTGCTATCACAGGTTTGATTTTCTGCTCAAACAACACTGGAAAATGATTTTGCTGTTCAAATATTTTTCACTAAATCAGAGCAATCATGGTTAGGGTAGAAAAATATTTTTCATCAATATGATATATTCTTTCCAAACACAGCAATTTTCATCATTTCAAACTAAAGGAACTGCCAAAAATAAATTCAATCATCAATCAAGATAATTCACATATTTCAAGATAATCATCAAGTAATGGCAGTAACAACACATCATCAAACATAATCCTAATGCATTTTCACAATGCATTATCTATCATCAACAAGGGTGATCATGAATTCTCAAAGAGAATTTCATCCCCTGTTTTTTTTTTTTTTAGTTTCAATTTTGGATTTTTCTCCCCTTTTTGGCATCAAGGGGCATTATGTACCTGCAGCAAGAAAGCATTGACAATACAACAAAATATTCATAAGATGCCAAATAAGTCAAAGTGTCAAGAAGCAGTGAGTATCAAGTCATGCTACTACAAAAGAAGGATTGAGCCTAATCATGTCAATTAGGGGTGGAAAAAGGCCAGGCGGCCTGCCAGGGGCCTGCAGCCTAGCCTGTGTTTGGCCTGGCCTGGCCTGGCCTGTTATAAAATAGGCACAGGCTCAGGTTGTTATAAAAGCCTTATTATGTTAATAGGCCAGGCCCAGGCTCATTCTGCTTACTTATTTATCTATTTATTTGCATAGTTACTTAATATGGATTCCTCATCTCTGAAAAGAAGTATAAATTTTCATGGTAAAACTTGTATTGTCTCGTGTGGGTTATAGATATAATGTTTGCTCACTGAGTTGCAAAACTCACCCTATTATATTCTCATGTTTTTCAGATACAGGAGTCATTCCAGGTTCCATTCCACTTGCCCCTCAGTAGATCATAGTCATTTTGGTGAGCCCTTCTTCTTTCCAAGGGTTAAGTATTATGTAATGGAACCTTTGCTCAAAATTTAGATTATGTCAATGCTCCATATGTCACAGGCAGGATCCTCGTGTGGATTATGCTATTTTGAATCTCGAACTGTTTATATAGTAATTATAAGTTAGTTATGTAAGACTTATGGATTTAACTATATACTCTAGTTATCAACTTGATATATATATATATGATGCGTATTTTGGATATATGTGGTTATGGATGTAGTTGGAATGTGTTGTTGTTGTTGTCTATGGAAATGGATGTTTATTATTGATACAGGGAATTAATATTCATGTTGGTAAGGTCCTAGAAACAGAGGAGATTCTGTCCGTTTTTCTGAAATTTTGGTCGTTTGGCTTGCTGAGGGACTTGTCCCTTGAGCGCCAGTCATGGCCAGGTTCGGGCCATGACACTACAGGCCAGGCTCAGGCCAATCAACTACATGACAGGCCAAGCCTGTTAAGAGCAAAGCATGGCCTGGCCTGGCTTGTTTTCACCCCTATTGCCAATATCAAATAACATAAAACAACAGTCATCAATCATCTGATAGATGAAAAGCCGAGTCCTCAGCGCCTTCTTCACTATTATCGCCCAGATCCTCCTTAAGAGTTGCTAACATCAGGCCGACCCTTTCTTTGCAATTTTTCCAAGCTTTCTCGCTCTAAGAGGCTTGCTTGCGAGCCTCTTTGTGAGATTGAATCATCATGTCTGCCATGTTTGAGAATTCACCCAAAATTTCTTTGATGGATTTGACTGTTTTGGAAGACTCTGGTCGGGTCTCATTGTCACTATCCGATGCAACATATTTGCCTCCTTTGGTTCCCTTAGTCGCTCCTCCTCCTCTGATTGAGGATACTTTATTCTCTACTGCCTCATTCAACAGATCAACTTTAAAGTATTCAAAAATTCTAGTTAAAAATATACCATAAGGCAGGTTAGCCTTTTTGGTGCTTCTAACAGAATCCCACATATGCCTAATCATAATATAGCCAAAGGATACCGGAGTAGAGGTAACCAAAGCAAATAATATGAGACATTCAGAAAATGTTACTCGGTTGTGTGAGCCGCTTTGGAGAGTCAGAATATGGGTGATGATTCGGTGAAGCAGAGAGTTGACTGGTCCTAGAGCTTTGTGGGTTGGAATCGTTCCATGCAAGCCAGAAAGATTTTCGCAAATGTGCTGAAGAACTGTTTTGTATGAAACGCCGACTTGTGTATCCCATTTGTCTACCATGTAGGCTCGCGGTCCTTCATCCTTGAAGCCCAGGGCCGCTCCAATGGTCTCAGAATCAAGGGCTATTTGAACCCTTTTGACATAGGAATGAAGAGTGCCGTCAATGAGTCGCATATTGGCGTAGAACTCTTGGACTAGGCCAGGATAGACTGGTTTCTGAATGAGAAGAAGTGGCTTCCAGTTGAGAAGTTCAAACAGAGAGGAGATGTTGATGCCTTTGTTAGTGAGAGTGTCGAGACTGACAAGGTAAGTTGCACACAAATGACGTTTTTCCATAACCTCATTGTGAAACTCAAAAGAGGTACAAGAGTTGAATCTGTTCGGATCAAAGTGGGAGTGAGTCTTGCCATACTTGTTTCTGAATTCCAAGGATTCCAAATTTGGAGGTTTGGTGGTGTCATTTAGTGCAAACTCCTTGGTCTTCTGTGAGCTTTTTCTGGGGTAGTTCTCTTTGGTGATGAAGGTGGTGGTGAATGAGTGGGCGAGGTATGAGATTCTTCCTCTTCCTCAATGCGGGGCTCCTTATTTTTCCCACTTCTTCTTCTTCCGAAACTCTTCTGTGCTATTACTTTCTTCCTCATAGCTTCGGTGTGCTTGGTTGGGGGTGAGGGAGAAGATGAAGAAGTAGAATGTATGTGAATATGAGTGTGGGTTTGAGGGGTTGATGGTTTTTGGGAGAGAAGGATTCTTTCGCTCTTTCTTGGCGCGGTTTTCTTTTTCATGGTGATGGAAGAGTGGAATATGAAAGGTGAAGTAACCGAATTGAGTGGGGGGAAGGAAGATGAGAGACACATTAAATGAGGACTGGAGAGAGAATTTGGTGGAAGTAATGACCATTAGTGGACGGTTAATGACCATTATGGTGTAGTTATTATCCAAAAATGATTTCCCTTTTTATTTTTGAAATAAAAAATCTGAAAAGTTGTTGCCTTAAATCAAGGGATTAGATGGAGAGAGGGATTTGATTTGACAATAACCACTTTCAAAAAGATATGATGACACAGGAAGAAGATTCTTATTTGCATAGAGAGATAACTACCATAACGGCAAAGTGGGGTCAGGAATTATTAGGTGGGGCCCATAAAATTTAAATCTGCGTTGCCTCCCCCTTGATCATAGCTCCTCCATCACGCCTGCATTTTTATCTCGTCCAAACCTACGAGACAAAACTGAACAGAGTAAAAAATTCACAAATTTTTAATGAAGCTTAAATCAAACATTCCCAAACTTTTTCTCAAGGTACAGAATCTGTCTTCACAGAGGGGTTTTGTAAAAATATCAGCAATTTGGTCTTCAGATTTTACAAATTGAATATCAATAGTTCCCTTTTGCAGATGTTCTCTAATGAAATGATATTTTATCTCAATGTGCTTGGTTCTTGAGTGCAGAACATGATTTTTTGAAATGTTTATAGCACTCATATTATCACAAAATAAGGGTATACTATTGATTTTTAATTTGTAATCTTCTAATTGTGTTTTTAACCAAATTAATTGAGAACAGCAAGCAGATGCAGAAATATATTCAGCTTCAGCTGTGGATAGAGCCACTGTGGCTTGCTTTTTGCTTGACCACATGTTGAGTGAGCTTCCAAGGAAGCAACACATGCCGGAGGTACTCCTTCTATCCACTCTATCTCTCGCATAATCTGCATCACAAAACCCTACTGCACAAAAGTCATCAGATTTAGGATACCATAATCCATAATCACAAGTTCCCTTAATGTATCTAATGATGCGTTTAACAGCCGTAAGATGGGATTTTTTTGGATGAGATTGAAACCTTGAACATACACCCACACTATGGACTATATCCGGTCTAGAGGAAGTAAGGTACATAAGAGAACCTATCATTCCTCTATACCTTGTTTCATCCACATCTTGACCTTCATCATCCTTTTCAAGTTTTGTATTAGGATGCATTGGAGTTCCCATTGATTTGGAATTTTCTAGGCCAAACTTTTTGATAAGCTCTTTTGCATACTTTCCTTGGTAAATGAAGGTGCCACTAGGAGTTTGTTTAATTTGGAGGCCAAGAAAGAAAGTAAGCTCTCCCATTAAACTCATCTCAAACTCACTAGTCATGAGTTTTCCAAACTCTTCACACAAAGAAATGTTGGCCGATCCAAATACAATGTCATCAACATAAACTTGAACAAGGAGTATATCATCATGAGATGCTTTAATAAATAAAGTAGTATCAGTGGTACCCCTTTGAAATTGATTTTCCAATAAGAAGGCACTAAGCCTTTCATACCAAGCTCTTGGAGCTTGTCTAAGACCATAAAGAGCCTTGGTTAGTTTGAAAACATGATTTGGAAATTCTATATGTTCAAAACCGGGGGGTTGTGCCACATACACTTCTCTATCAATAAAGCCATTAAGAAAAGCACATTTAACATCCATTTGAAACATTTTGAAACCTTTATAGGCGGCATAGGCAAGAAGCAATCTAATTGCTTCCCTTCTAGCTACCGGAGCAAAAGACTCATCAAAATCTATACCCTCTTCTTGATCGTAACCTTGGGCCACTAATCTAGCCTTGTTACGAACAACTTGTCCATCCTCACCAAGCTTATTTTTAAATACCCACTTAGTACCCGTTACCTTCTTACCATCCGGATAAGGTACTAATGTCCAAACCTTATTCTTGTCAAATTGAGCAAGCTCCTCTTGCATGGCCTTGACCCATGATGGATCTTCAAGAGCTTGTTTGACATTATTGGACTCCATTTGTGACAAGAGAGCAAGGTTGCTAGGTTCGGTTTGCCTTTTGGTGGAGGATCTTGTTGTTACACCATGAGAGGGATCACCAATGATGAAGTCATGAGGATAACCCCTCATAGACTTCCATTCTCTAGGCTTTCGGACAGGTGTAGAGCTTTGATGAACTTCTAGTGGTCTCACTATTTCAGTTGCTCGTGCCTGCTCAGGAGATAAAATGGAAATGTCTCCTCCAAACTGATGAGACAAAACCGGGCTGACAGATTCTTCATTTTGCACAGATTTGGGATTTTCTTGATTGGTTCCAACCTCTTCACAATCTGAATCATTATCCTTCACAATACTGGGAATTAAGTTAGAATCACAAAAAGTAACATGTATGGATTCCTCTATGGTTCTATGTTCTTTGAGATAAACTCTATAGGCCTTGCTTGTGGTGGAATATCCAACAAACATTCCTTCATAGGATTTTGGATCAAAATTTCCAAGGTTTTCCTTATTGTTGAGCACAAAGCATTTGCATCCAAAAACATAAAAATACTTAAGATTTGGAGGGGTTCCTTTCCATATCTCATAAGGTGTTTTCTTTAACCCTTTTCTAATGAATGTTCTATTCAAAATATAACATGCTGTGTTCACAGCCTCAGCCCATAAGAATTTAGGAATTTCACTCTCACATAACATAGCCCTAGTCATTTCTTGAAGGCTTCTATTCCTTCTTTCAACCACCCCATTTTGTTGGGGGGTTCTAGGGCATGAAAAATTATGAGAAATCCCTAAGTCATCACAGAATTTTTCAAAGTCTTGATTTTCAAATTCTCTTCCATGATCACTTCTCAAATGGGCAATTTTCAAATCCTTTTCATTTTGAATTTTCTTGCAAAGGGTGGAAAAAGCATGAAAGGCATCATTCTTATGAGCAAGGAAAAGTACCCAACCAAATCTAGGGTAATCATCTAACACCACAAGACCATAGTTTTTACCTCCTAAACTTTGAGTTCTAGTAGGACCAAAAAGATCAATATGTAACATCTCTAATGGCCTTTTGGTTGAGATTCCATCTTTTGATTTAAAAGAGGATTTTACTTGTTTGCCCAATTGGCAAGCATCACAAGTAAGATCCTTATCAAACTTGATGTTTGGAATTCCTCTAACCAAATTCTTTTTGACTAGCTTAGAAATTTGGTACATGCTAGCATGACCCAACTTTCTATGCCAAAGCCATTTTTCAGATTCAAGAGATGTAAAGCATGTTACATTTTGTTCCTTTAAATCCTCAAGAGTTAATCCATACACATTGTTGCATCTTTTAGCTTCAAGAAGAACATTCCCAGTTTTCTCACAAACAACTAGACAAACAAACTTCTTAAAAATAACTTCAAAACCCAAATCACATAGTTGACTAACACTAAGTAAATTATGTTTCAAGCCATGTACAAGGGGAACATCATTTATACAAGAAGAAAAATTTTTACCAACTTTTCCAACAGCCACTATTTTTCCTTTTGCATCATCACCAAAAGTGACAAGTCCTCCATCATATTCATCAAGCTTTATGAAGAAGGTTGTCTTTCCGGTCATATGCCTAGAGCATCCGCTGTCCATATACCACATATTTTCTTTCCGTTTGGATGCTAGGCACACCTACAATACAAGTTTAAGTGACCTTAGGTATCCAAATCTTTTTGGATCCTTTTACGTCAAACCATCTTCTATGTCCTAAGCCATTGTAATAAAAAACAATTTTATAAACCTTATCACCAACCATTCTTTCACAAAAAAAAAACATTGAATAGGAAAGTGCCCATTTCGATTGCATAGCCTACAAAATCTTGGAGTTGCTATTTTGTTAAAGTGGGTGGGGTCTTGATATCTTGTATCATTTGAAGATGAAGCAATGTTTTCAAAATGAGATTTTTCAGATTTATAAAACCCCAACCCAGCCTTATCATAAAGAGGTTTTTGACTAGCCAAGATTTGATTCAGATTTTCAGAACTTTGGGTGAACTTGGCTAAGTCTTCCTTAAGTCTTTTAACCTCTTTAAGCAACTCTTCATTTTGCTTAAAACAATCCACATATGCAAGAACGGAATGATTACTTTCACAGCTCTTGATTTGGGCTCTTAACTGTTTATTCTCTTCAACAAGATCACAAGCAGTTTCGGCCTCTCTTACTTTTTCTTTTAAAAAACCGTTTTCAGCCTTAAGAATGGTGATTTGTTGTTCAAGTTCTTGATTTTTCAGTAGAAAACATCTTATTTTTTCAGAAAGGTGGTCTATCATAAGATGAAGATCTTCAGTGTTAGGATTATGAAAGACTACCTGATCTATGTGATCTGCCATGAGACAAGGTTGTGACTTGGTTTCGGATTCCTCATCATCATCATCCGAGTCATTTTCCAAATCTTCCCATGAGGCCATCAGTCCCTTCTTCTTTCCTCTTTTCGGCTTTTCCTCCCTTTTTAACTTGGGACAATCAGATTTGAAATGCCCCATTTCCTTGCAGTTGTAACAAGTAACTTTGCTAAGGTCTTTCTTTACTCTCCTTGAGCTGCTGCCTTTGCCTTTAAGCTTCATCATTTTCCTGACTTTTTTGGCAAACAACACAAATTCATGTTCAAAGGAGTTATCACTGGACTCTTCATCCAGAGGGTTAGTCATAGAAGAAAAAGCAATTCCTTTCTTTTTTGAATCTTTTTTCAAATAGGTGTTTTCAAAAGCAAGAAGATTTCCTCTCAAATCATCAACTGTCATGGAATCTAAGCTACTGCTCTCAGAAATAATTAAAGCTTTTGTTTCCCACTCTTTTGTGAGACATCTCAACACTCTTCTCACTAGCACAGATTCAGAATGTGTAATTCCCAGAGCATCTAAGCCAACAATGATGGCGTTGAACCGTTCGAACAGTTCATCAATGGACTCTCCTTCCTTCACTGCAAACATTTCATACTCTCTATTTAACATGTCTGTCCGAGTCTTCTTTACAATGGTGGTTCCTTCATGGGTGATTTGCAATTTGTCCCAGATTTCCTTTGCCGTTGTGCATCTTGATACCCATCGGTACTCCTTAAAACTGATAGCACAGTTGAGCAGATTGATGGCCTTGGCGTTGAGCTCCACCTTTTTTCTATCTTCATCCGTCCAACTTGCTTCAGGTTTAAGAGAAACAACTCCTTCGGCACTTGTAACAGTTGGATATTGAGGTCCTTCCAAGATGATTTTCCATAGTCTGTAATCCACTGCTTGTACAAATATCTTCATCCTCTCCTTCCAATAAGTATAATTTTTTCCATTGAAAAGAGGAGGTCTGTTTCTCGATTGACCTTCAGTCAGATTATAGAACACCACATTTGCGCCACTGTTTTCTGCCATAAGGATCTTTTCTCCAAGCTGCAAAGCTTGATCTCTTTGAGACCAAGCTCTGATACCAATTGATGGTTTCAGTGGCTAAGAGAAGGGGGGGTTGAATCTTAGCCCCTTTTTGCTTGCTAACACTTGCTGGACTTAGAGGAGACTTTTCTGTTTTTTTTTTAGCTTATCAGTTCACACAAGACTTTTTCTTTTGTCTCGTCCATAGCCACGAGACTTTTCTTTTTGTCTCGTCACTTGGCACGAGATATTTTTGGTTTTTGCTCCTGTGCAGTAGAAACAGAAATGGAGTAGAGAAGGGAAGAAAATTACACCCAGATATATCCTGGTTCAGCTGCTAAGTGCAGTGCATCCTACATCCAGTCTCCATCACAAACATGATGAAATTTCACTATAATCAATCTGATTACAAACTGTAAAGTGCTAACCCAACTTACAAGGGGATTCCCACAGAATCATGAAACACAACATAGATGAACAAAGGAACTCTAAGACATCTATGGCTTTTTCTTTTAATTTTGCACTCTCTGCCTTTTTCCGCTCTATGGATTTTTCATACAAACCTCACTGTTTGCCTTTTTCCATGAGACTCAAGACATGACAAAATTAAACAGAAAAATACTAAATATAATACATTGAAGGAGAAGAGAAAACTGTTAGCTCAGGTAGCTCTGAGAATTCTGTGCCTTGCACTCTCAAACTTTCTCCTTGCTCCAAACAGTGGCTGTTCTCCCTTTTTATAGAAGAGAGAAGCCTCCACACTTGAAGCCAAAAACCCAAGTCAACTTCTTTTCCTTCACACATAACCGGTTCGGCCACACAGAGAGAGAAGAGATAACCATGCTAAACCCAACATGCAATTACCTCTAGTCCTTCCTTGGTCATCACTCTTCATCAATCTGAGCTCTCCATCCTTGGCTTGCTCTCCAAGATGGATTTCTGGCCCTTGATGCTTCATGATGATGATGACTTCATCTGCTTCAATCTCTGCCTCTACCATCACTTCGCCACTCTAGCTACTTCCTTTGGTGGTTGAGCAGAATCAAAGACAAGCCATCCTCCAAAGATCTTCCTTGCTGGCCGAATCTTCATCAACCATTTTTGGTATGAAGAAGCCAAGATCTCATCACAGAATCTTACCAAGAGTGATGTAGATCTTAGCCATAGCATACTTTTCTTTTGTTATGTTTTCTTGCCATCATTAGTTCGATGGTCTTGATGCATGCTCTATCTTCTTTTCGGTGAGTAGATGTAGCTTCCATGGCTTCTATTATTTCCTGGTTAATGTCCAAAGAGAAGAAAGAGATGAGAGAGAATGTAGAGCTAAAGTAAAAGCAACTAGTTGAAATAAAACAAATTAATGTGATTTGCTTTTACTTCCCTTTGCTTGAGTGGCGTGTTGCATTGATCACATCAATCATGTCACACATATTCTCTCACTTATGTTTCCAATGCTTGCATATTAAAATTTGAAATCCATCCCAAAGTGAAGTATGGAATCCGTTGGAAAGCATGAGGCAAATGATAACATTTGCTTTCCTGATGCATTTTGGATTCGGATCATGCAAGGAAACATTCATCAAAATTGAAATTGGGCTTGGTAGCTTAATCTGACCCAATAAAATTTTGATTCAAACTAATTGGGCTTATGATAATGTTTGAGTTCTGGCCCAATTATTTTAGCAACCAATTCAGCCATGTGAGGTAAGAAATTTTGTATTGATGCTGAATGTTGCTTTTAACATGGGCTTGCTACAATTTCTTTTGTTTTTCCGGCCCAAGTAAATCTGCATAGCAAAAATCAATATTAGCATATGTGAATTAATATTTTTGCTATTTATCAAAGTAATAATGTTTGTTCATCACAAATATTAGTCTTAGAGTTTTCCAAACTCATCACATAAAAATAAATTTTAATTTTATCTTTCAATAATATCATTTTTTACGGTACATCGTTATTCAATTATTTTTTAACCACATCTAAGTAAATTTAAATTAATCACATTACTTTTATTCTAAATAAATTTATTTTTTTTTATAATTTTACTCTTAAAGATTTTTACTCATCATGAAATTTTTGTAAAATGACTAGTACATAAACTTGAAAAAAAAGAAAAAAATAATACATATACAATAAAATATAAATTGTACCTTTTGTCTCTAATGTATCGAAATTCTTTAATGTTTAAGAGTAAAAATCTTTAAAAGTAAAATTATAAAAAATAAATTTATTTAGAATGAAAGTAATGTAATTAAGTGTAATTTACTTAGATGTGATTAAAAAATAATTAAATAACTATGTACCGTAAAAAATTGATATTATTGAAGGATAAAATTAAAATTTACTTCTATATATTATTTTTGTCCCGGACATTTTTGTCTTATTTACGTCTCTAACGTCTTAAAATAGTCTCAATTTTGTCTTGTCGTTAATTCTGTTAAGTGTTAACAGATCCTTAACGGCAGGACAATATTGAGCCAATTTTAAAACGTTAGGAACTTAAATAGGACGATTTAAACGTTAGGGACAATTTTGAGACTTATCCTAAACGTTGGGGACAAAAAGAATACTTTACTCTTTAATAAATTTATAATGTTAAAATTTAAATTTGATTTTAAAAGACTAAAATGTACTTTCCATATAATTTTAAATGATAGAAATACTCTTTAAATAGTTAAAATTGTTTTATTAATTAAAAAATAAAAATTTGAATTTAAATTTTTTTTGGTAACTAAAAAAAACAACACAGAA
>NC_029788.2:121072710-121100448 GCF_000816755.2 Arachis ipaensis
TTCTTTTAAGATTAGATTATTTAAATGAGTTAAAAAATAAAATTTTAAATTTTAATTTAAAACACTAAAATAAGAGCAAAAATAGAAGACTAGAACAATTAAAATAGAGGCAAAATTTGAAGACAATTTAGAAACATTTGGAGAATAGAAGAACATAACAATTAAAATAAGAGATAAAAATTCTAAAATATCTTAAAAATATTCTATTTGAAACAAAAATTTAAAGAATAGAAACAAGAACATATCCACAATAAAAGAATAATACATGAATTGATCTAAGATAGACAACCAAAAGAGTAATCACGATGAAGAGAAGATAACTACGACACGGTACGATTGTAGCCTGAGACGGTGATGAAGTGGCTCTGAGACGATGATGCCACAATAAAAATGATGAAGGAAATGTAACGTTGATGCTATCAATATACAATAAAAGCTCTATCAATAGAATATTTTTTAAAATACTGTGTCAATGCATATTACAATATTGATAATGTAAAAGAAGATTCAAAACTTCAAATATTAGAGGAGTATTGTAACACACTGAACGAATATTGAATAAAATCCCTCAAAAAAAAAAATGTTGAACATAACAATAGCAACGCAATAAGAAAACTCACCAGAAGAAACACCAAGAACAAAAACAAAAAATAAAAACTAAGAAATTAAAAAAAAATCCCAAATCTTACCTCAGAAATAAAGGGAAAGTGGCGTATGGAGGAGGTGTGGGAGGAGGGGCACAATGTGATTGTCGACGACAGCAAGGGACGCAAAGTTATGGCAACCGCAACACCAACTCAGTGATGGAGGAACATGGCACACTTCGGTTAGTGGGTCTTCAGATCTACTTCCAATGGAGGAGTGAAGGAAGGGTCATGACTCGTGAATGAAAGCAACGGAGAAGCACAGATTGAAGTGTTGTCAGCAAAGAAAGGAAGGAGAAGCCATGAAAGTTTTAGCTGTGAGAGAGGCAAAGAGTGGCTGGTCACACTAGACACTATCCACTAGGAAAGAGATTGAGAAATTGGAAAAAATAATGACTCTGTAAGAGAGAATAAAAAAACAAGTTAACACCGTTTCTTAACTCTGCAAAGCTTGACACTCTCAGGTCCACTTGTTTAGTACTCAGCGTGAAACCTACCTACCATCCAGTAGCTTCCACTGACTTTCCTTTCTCGATTCACACAAATCCCTTTCGAGCGGTCTGCTAATAATAATACTAAGGGTAATCAAATCAGTATTCAACCACAATTCTGCTGTTGACTTGTTTGAGATACAGCTTTTCAAGCTTGAAGCCTCTTCTAGCTCATTAATGGCGCGACCATGCACCTATAAGGTGTTCTTGAGTTTCAGGGGAGAAGACACTCGCAAAGGATTTACTAGCCATCTGTATACTGCACTTGTCAATAGGGGAATCACAACCTACATTGATGACAAGAACCTTCACAAAGGCGATCTTATTTCCGATGAACTCCTGAAAGCAATTGAAGAATCTATGTTTGCAGTCATAGTTCTCTCACCAAACTACGCTTCATCCACATGGTGCTTGGATGAGCTCCACAAGATTGTTGAGTGCAACAACTACCTGGGGCTACAGATTGTGGCAGTGTTCTATCATGTCAAGCCTTGTGACGTCAGGCATCAAATTGGAGCCTTTGAGGAAGCTTTCAAGAAACATGAACTCAGATTCGGAAAAGAAGGTGACAGAGTTAGAAGATGGAGAAATGCCTTAACACAAGTTGTCAGTTATTCTAATTGGGACTCTGAACGATTCGAGTAAGCTAACTCACCATTAAACTCATTTGTTTTGCTGTCCTAAATTATTTGCCATATATATGAATATAGACAGTCTTTTTTTCTCATGTGTTTGCTGTATAATTTGGATCAGTTCTCAATGAAATTTCTTTCAGATCTAAACAATATTATTTAGGTGATCAATGATGACATTTTGATGTTTCACCGATGGTGTTTAGTTAAACATATCAAACTATTTAACTGTTCACAATATCATGTCTCATCAATGAAGTAACCAACTATTATTTATAAGGGAAAGTCTCAAACCTTACACATATAGTCATATTCCAAATTAAAGCAATCGCTGGTTTTATAGTTTTATCAACTTATGAGGTATCAACTTCTATAGCTAACAATTAACTATTAATCAGTGGGTCAGTAACGTAAAGAATTCATTTACATATAAGGTGTGATGTTACCCGTTTACATCTAAGAAACTATGTAACGTAATTGTTTAAAGAGGAGGAAGAATGAGATTTTGTTGGAAAGAATATTAGAATAGTTTACTAATTTGCTATCGACATTATGGCAAATTTTGAGATCATCTCAGTTATCAAGTATTTAACTTTTTTCAAGAATTTAACTTTCCACAACCTTGGTATCAAAATTTGTGTATTGTAAATCGGATAGATAGATAGTTAAATATATGTGCATTAGAAAATAGTCATAATACAAAAAAAATTGAGAAAGAATAGAACTTTTGGAACACTCATATTATTCTCCTTAGGATTTTGTTTTCCTCTTCTAAGTTCTAATAGAAGTTCTTTTTATATAAGAAAGGTTATTGTTACTCTATTTTGTTTTTCATTATTGCCAAACTTGACACAAAAATTGCTTTCTTGTATAGGAACGAGGCCATACTCGTGGAAAGCATTACTCAACATATACATGAAAGATTGATTATGAAGTTACCATCTTCTATGAAGAATCTCGTAGGGATTGATTCAAGGTTGGAAGAAGTTATCAGACACATTGGTCTTGGGGGGAATGATGTTCGCTTCATTGGCATATGTGGAATGGGTGGCATAGGTAAGACAACTATTGCTAGAAGAGTCTATGAAACCATTCGAAGCGAATTTAAAGTTAGTTGCTTTCTTGCGGATGTAAGAGAGAGATCTGAGAGAAGAGGTATTGTTCAAATACAGAAGCAACTTCTGGATTGTATGAACATAAATTCGGATACTAGATTCGATGATGAGTTTGAGGGAAAGGGGATAATTTGTGACTCTTTATGCCATAAGAAGGTTCTTCTTGTTCTTGATGATGTAGACGATGGAGGCTTGTTGGAGAATTTGGCTGGTGAACAAGACTGGTTTGGTCCTGGAAGCAGAATAATAATCACAACTAGAGATACACATGTACTAGAAGTGCATGGAGCAACGTATAGAATTTGTAAGGTAGAAGGGTTAGAACAAGACGAAGCACTTGAACTCTTTTGTTTGAGAGCTTTTAAAAGGCCAAAACCTGAAGAAGGGTATATGGATTTGTCCCAAGAAGTGGTTAAGTATTGTGATGGTCTTCCATTGGCACTTGTAGTATTGGGTTCCCATCTTTGTGGACAAACCATTGATGTTTGGCGTAGTGCTATTGAGAAAATAAAGAGTTTTCCTCATGACAAAATTTTTAATACATTGAAAATAAGTTATGATGGTTTAGATCATTCGGAAAAGAATATCTTTTTAGATATTGCTTGCTTTTTCAAAGGACGTGAGAAAGATTATGCAACAAATATATGGAAAAGGTGTGGTTATCATGTAGAAGCTAGCATTGCTACTTTAATAAATAAATCTTTGCTCACTATTGGTGAGTACTACAAGGAGACATTGGAGATGCATGATCTGCTCGAAGATATGGGCAAATATATTGTAATTCAAGAATGTCGCGACGATCCTAGCAAGCAAAGCAGATTGTGGTCTTACAAGGATGTTGATCTTGTACTTGCACAAAACAAGGTATGCTTCCTTTTTTTTTTCTAATGATTGTATGATGTATAGAATTAAGATAAGAATTCGATAATGAGTAAATATTGTATGTATGGTGTTATGAGGATGTTGATTTTGTACTTACTCAAAAGAAAGTAAGTATTGTTTTCCTCAACTATAGGATGCATAGAATTAAAATAACAATTTGACAATGTATTTAATATTCTATTGTTTATTTATTTATTTATTTGTGTGTGTATAGGAAATTGAAGCAACTCATAGCCTTGTTCTATATAATAAGATGGAGTGGGGGTTTAAAGGGAAGCAGAGAGTTTTGGATATAAGAGATTTATCATTCTCAAATATGTGCAAGCTAAAGATTCTCATTTTAGATAACGTGAAAGGTCCCATTCTCTGCAATATTCCTTGTACATTAAAGGTTTTGCACTGGAGACGTTGTCCAATGAAAACTCTGCCCTTTACAGATCAAAGCTATGAACTTGTTGACATTGATCTTTCTTATAGCAAAATTGTACAGTTATGGGATGGAAAGAAGGTACCTTTTCATGAGGAGCTCTATCAAATTTTATTACATTTCCTGCAAAAATAGTAACCATGTGATATTTCTTTATGTTTTTTCAGGTTCTAAAAAAGTTAGAGCACTTGAATCTGTCCAACTGCCACAAGCTGAAGCAAACGCCAGAGCTTTGTGGGGCTCTCAATCTTAAAACACTTGATCTTAGTGAATGTAAGGCGCTGAATTATATTCACCCGTTTCTGGCACACCACAAAAGCCTTGTTGAATTGAATTTATATGGCTGCAGTAGATTGAGAAGACTGCCAGAATTTGGGGAAGGCATGAAACAATTATCGGTTCTTATTCTGACAGATACAGGTATAGAAGAACTACCCACGACACCTGGAAAATTTGCTGGTGTGTCTAAGTTGGACTTAAGTGGATGTGACAAGCTTACTAGTCTTCCCTTGTCACTTGGATGTTTCGTTGGCCTAAAGGAGTTGGTGTTGAGTAGATTCATGGAGCTTAGTTGTGTTCCATACAGCACTCATGGGTTAGAGTCCCTCACAGTTGAGGATTATTCTGACAGCCCAAATATTGTTGGACTTTTGTGTTCTCTCTCTTGCTTCACCTCTTTGAGTACCCTGAAATTACACGTATGCTTTGGCACCCTTTCTTACAATCTCGGCCATTTAGCGTCGTTGACGGATTTGGATTTATCGGACAATGATTTTCGCCAACTTCCAATAAGTATTCTTGAACTTCCCAGACTTACACGTCTGCAGCTATATCATTGCCGTTTTCTGGAGGTTTTGCCAGAGATTCCATCAAGTCTAAGAGTATTACAAGCAGACCGTTGTTGTTCACTGGTTGCATCCAAGGTATATGATGCTATATCAAAAGCGTGTTGTGTCTTTGCAGAATCAGCTAGCCAAGATCGTGAAGACTTCTTGCAAATGTTGATGCCTGAGTTATATCAGGAAATGCCAGCATGGTTTGAGGATCAGGAAGAAGATAACGGAGTATCACTCTCATCCCCTTCAACTGAAATCATCGCACTTGCTCTCTGTTTCCTATTAGATGGTGACAAATACTCTGAAGAACAGCCATCGGTCATCTGCAACGGTAAAGAATTCATCAACACGAGATTATTGAAGGTGTCAATGTCATCATATTATAAGACTTTGCTCATTCTCTGCCTGAATGGTTACAGTTTTAGTAACCTGTTATGCCAAGATAATCGCTTCCAACTGCAGTTTCCCAGTGATTGTTGTGAAATCCGAGTAAAAAGATCTGGAGCACGTTGGGTGTGCAAGCAAGACGTTCAACTTTTGAAGAAAAGAAAATATGAAACAGGGAAAAGAAAAGCAACTCTTAAACTGAACATGGACATGATATCACATTCTTCAGCTTCTAGAAATAAGATGCCCGTGGTTGACTCTCCAGTGTATGAAGAAGAGGTAGAGCGTGCTACCACATTACTTGCATCTCTTCGCTTTGCTTCCCACAGCACTTAGTTCGCATAGCTCATGACACAGGTTTCTCAATATATTACATGTATGATTGCCAACCTTAGATCTCTTTAGCTAAATGGTTTGCCAGATCCGAAGCTTTTGACAGAGCTCATTGCATCTATCCACTGCAATGTGATACCAGAAAGAAATGTAAATCTCGGGCACAAATGGAGCAAGGGAAGGGCGTAGATATATTTGGGGCTGATATTAGTTGTTCTTTATGTCACCTTTCATGTTGTTTCAGTTAGTGCTCAAAAATCAGGTAATTAGTTCTATTTTTATGGATATATCTGGCTTGGGTTAAGTTGAAATTATTCAAGCCGAAGATCAGTTGAGTTTATATAAATATGAGTATTTGAACTTCGTATTTTAGTTTGTAATTCTTTTCCTTTCAATTTTTGGAGAAGGTACTGTGTCAGGTTCTGATAGAGGAGAGTTTGTATTGTGTGATTACTGGAAATGTGCGTGTGTGTTAAATTGCATGTTTCGAATATGAATTGAGCATTTGGATGTTGTATTTGAGTTCATGTGAGATGGCTTTTCTATTTTTTTTCTTTCCATATCTTGAGGAAAAAAAATTTAACCTTGGTTTTATGTGGAAATTGTCGCAATGAGGTTATAGTGACTTTTTTACTATGTTGGAGGGTTTTTAGGAAGATCGCTTGAGATTGACAATTTTTTAATCTTTTGATGCTGCAGCAGAGTGAGATTTAGCAAGAATAACGAGACAGATTCAGATTCATTACAGAAGGAAGGAGAAAATCTGCAGGCCATAGCGAGTACGAATGTCAACTTAGTTGCAATTCTTGTAAGTTTCCGGTTGTTTTGATCTGCGATTACTGATAAAGAATAACCTATATGTTGTCCAGGCTATGGGGTATGTCTTTGATGTACCTCGTTAGAACTTTGATTACTAATGTTTGATTAACAGCTAATTTTTAATCACACATTCTTTAAAGTTCTTGCTTGTTAAGCCTTTAATATGCTGATTCTTGTCTTAAAACAGATACATTTTTTCAATTTGCAAATATCTTTCCTTTACAACTATGTCAAGGTCCAGCTTTCAAAGAAAACAATACACATTGGACAAAAGCAACTCTCTGTGCCTAGATACCTCTATATCTTCCATTTTTCAATCAAGTTCATCTTGAATTGTATCAAAACATTAGCAGTGCAAGTGCCTTTCTAGTTTTGATTTTGTATCCTTCTTTAATTTGAAAACTTCTAATGTTATGGTTGTCAAAAATGAATTGTGGTCTTAATATTGGTGTAAGATATTTCCTTTTATAGTCATGGTATGAAGATATAAAAATAAAATTTTCATTTTGTGAAATTACTAAAAGATATGTTAATGTTGATGTAGTAATCATAAATTGATTGTACCATGCTGCAGACTTCAATATTAAGTTGCTAGTAAATTGCAAATTCAGATAGAATTATGGGATATAGGTATCTTATAAAGTAGAGATTTGAACAATATAATTTTCTGAAGGCAAGATACATTGACTGAAAAGGCATGGATGTACTAGAAAATTTTGTTGCTTCAATCTAATAAATGTGATCAATTACGCTCTATAAAGTTTCTTGGCATTGGAGGAATCATTGTATTTTTCCTCCTTTGCTGTAACTTCTTTTCTAATAAAAATCTCGTGACATGATCAGGAAAATGATATAAAAATTTAAATATGTATGATGAAGTTTTATGAAGGGCTAATGCAGATAATTAACATAAGTGCTGAAGCCAATTTATATCCTGGACTGAAGCTTGGGTACATAACTACATATATTCTAATGCTTTCTTTGCCTAGTTTTTTAGCTCACTAATGACATTATTTTGTGTTATCAGCTTCAAATCACAGAGCCGGTTGGATACTTAACTTTCTCCTTACTCACATGTGCTTTGTTAAGCTTATAGAATGGATACTTGTCCTGCCTACTCTGTTAAGAAGTTCTGAGATATGCTTGGATTCGTTGACATGATCTTAACAGCAATGGTGTAAAAGCCTGCTAAATAGAGTGATAGTCGTTCTTTGCGGTATGTTTCAGAATATCCAGGGACCTCTCATCACAAAGCAACACACGGTGTACTGGTGGTAGTGGCTTAAAATAAAATCCTAGTCATTTCTTGTTATTGGATTAATTAATAACACATATGATAATGTTTTCCTTTACAACAAAGCCAGGAAAGGCTTTTAATTTCCAAAGAACCGTTATTGATAATATTGTTTATACTAATGATTGTTTGAAGCAATTTGCTGAATGGGTTTCATCACTTGATTGTAGAGACCTGAGAACATTGCGAATCATATTGGTGGTTGTCCATTGAATAAGAGTAAGGTATATAGATAGAGTTTAGAAATATTTGTAGGAAGGCTTGTGTACGTTTGAGGATTTCATTATTCTTTTAACTTTCTAATACACATCTTGTAATATGTCTTTTATTGTAAAAGCATGAGCAGATCCATTTGTATATATTAGTTATGCTTCTGAGTTCTGATAGTTCAATAATCAATTATTCATAGTGGAATTTATTGATTCTGAAATCGGTACTTTCCTCCATCGGGTGAAGAGTACCATGGATTTTTTTGCTGCTTTCATATTTGCTACTTTTCCCCTGTATGCTGCCATGATGTTAGAATTAGCTCAATCCATCTTGAATTGGAAAGGCATTCTCATTTATGTTGTTTTTTCATGTGCACTAAATTACTTAGCGATGGTGAATCATGGGGAAATGAGAAGGATTTTCTCATTCATTACCGAAATGGAAGATGGTTATAGATATGGTGCTTACTTCATAACATAATTTACACGTGTCCTACTACTGATTATTACTGACTTCTAATTAACCTGCCAGCTTTCACTAACGGCTAACAGTCTTATTAACTAACTGCTAACAAAGTGGGGCAGACTGGAATTTTTAGACCACCTATTTGGCGGGACCGGAGTTTATTGTTGGCTTTTTGGCTGGCAGGGCAGGGCGGATACAATCTCATCCAGCATTGCTGAACATCAAGATTTGTTGGAATAGAAAGTAGCAACTTTCATCTGTTGCAAATGTGGAAGATGAATGAATGAAAGTGTGACACATTGCTTTCCAATGCTTGATAGTACTTCACCCTGGTCCACATGAATACAATTTAATCAGCAGATAAATAATTTATTAAAAGATGTTTTAGTAAAAAAAATTTAATCACAAAAAAATAAAATTTTTGTTAAAGAGTATTTTTGTAAAAAATAATTTTTTTTTTTTTTTTAAAAAATGGATAAAGTTAACGTTAGTTTTTTTTTTTTTTGGTTTCAAGTTGACGTTAGTTAACACAAACAAAATTAAAATAGATTAAAGAGGAGGTTTTTTACAAATTATAAAGGAGGAGAGTGTATATTTTACAGAGAGGGAAAGGAAGTGTAATTTAGAGAGGAGAATGAAATTTTCTCTAAAAATAAATTAAACCACATGTATTTTATACACAAATATATTAGTAGTTAATTTAATAACTGATTTTAGTGTATGAATAGTATTTTTAAATTTCAAATACCCATATTTTTATAAACTGAATTAATCTTAATTTCAACTTAACTGAAGCCAAGCGAGATAGATACATAAAAAATAGAATAAATTACCTGATTTTTGAGGACTAACCGAAGCAACCTTGAAGGTGACATAAAGGAGAGCTTCAGTAGATATAATTCTCCATAAGAAACAAATGCCCAAATTTCGTAAGCACAAGACCTCTAAAGAACGACTAGTATCAGCCCCCAAATATATATACGCCGTTCACTTGTTCCATTTGTGCCCAAGATTTATATTTCTTTCTGGGGTTCCTATGGCAGTTGGATGGATGCAATGAGGCCTATCTAAAGCTTCAAATCTGGGGAACCATTTAGCTGAAGAGATCTAAGCTGATGAGCTGTGAGAACTAAGTGCTGTGGGAAGCGGGATGCAATGGGAAGAGAGATAAGAGTTGAGGTGGGTCAGAGCTTTTGCGAGATGCCAAACGGCAAATAGCGCCCTCAGCTGTGGCGGCACGCTATTCCTCTTCTTCATACAGTGGAGGGGCAACCACCAACATCTTCTTCCTGGAAGGTGAAGAATGTGAGATCATGTCAATATCCAGTTCAAGAGTTGCTTTCCTTTTCCCTGTTTGGGATTTTCTTTTCTTGAAACTTTCAATGTCTTGCTTAATCACCCAACATGCTCCAGAGCTAAGCACTCGGATATTATTAAAGTAACCACAACTGGGAACTAGCATTTGGAAGCGATTGTCTTGGCATAACTGGTCACTAAAACAGAAACCGTTCAGGCAGACAATGAACAATTGCTTAGAAGATGTCCCCGGCGACATCTTCAATAAACTCGTGTTGATGAATTCTTTACCGTTGCAGACCACCGATGGCTGTCCTTGTAAGAACGTGAAGCCATCTAATAGGAAACAGAGAGCAAGCGTCATGATTTCAGTTGAAGGGCAATTATGCGGGAATGACACTGATACTCCATCATCTTGTTCCTGATGCTCAAACCAAGCTGGAATTTCCTTCCCAGGGATCAACATTTGCAAGACATCTTCACGATCTTGGCTAGCTGATTCTGCAAAGCCACAACACGCCTTTGATATCGCATCATTCACGTTGGATGCATCCAGTGAATGACAACGCTGTGCCTGTAATTCTCGTAAACTTGATGGAAGCTCTGGTAAAACCTTCAGAAAACGACAATCATTTAGATTCAGACGTGTAAGCCTGGGAAGTTCATGGATACTTATTGGAACTCTTAAAAAATAGTTGCGCGATAAATCCAAATCCGTCAACGACGTTAAGTGGCCAAGATTGTAGCAAATGGTCGACTCTTTTCTAGAAGTGGGAAAACATCGGCGTAATTTCAGGGTACTCAAAGAGGTGAGGCGAGAGAGAGAACACAAAAGTCCAACTATATTTGGGTTGTCAGACTTATCATAAGCTGTGAGGGACTCTAACCCATGAGTGCTGTATGGAACACAACTAAGCTCCACAAATCTACTTAACTCTAACTTCTTTAGGCCAACGAAACATGCAAGTGATAAGGGAAGACTAGTAAGCTTTCTGCATCCACTCAAGTCCAACTCAGATACGCCACCCAACCTTCCAGGCGTCGTCGGTAACTCTTCTATACCTGTAAGTGTCAGATTAAGAATCGATAACTGTTTCATGCATTTCCCAAATTCTGGCAGTCTTCTCAAACTACTGCAGGAGAACAGATATAGTTTTTCGAGTGAACTCATCTCCAATTTATCAGCAAGTGTTTCAAGACTCTTACAGTTCATTAAATTCAATTCAACAAGGCTTTTGTGGTGTGCGAGAGATGGATGAATATAATTCAGCTCCTCACATCTATGAAGATTAAGTGTTTTAAGATTGGGCGCCCCAGAAAGATCTGGCGTTTGCTTCAGCTTGTCACAGAAGGATAGATTCAAGTGCTGTAACAGTCTTAGAACCTAAAAAAACAGACATAAAAGAAATACCACATGGTTACTATTTGTTGCTGGACATGTTTATGTAATAAAATTTCATAAGAGTTTTTCATGAAAAGGTCTACCTTCTTTCCATCCCATAACTGTACAATTTTGCTATAAGACAAATCAATTTCAACAAGTTCATATCTTCGATCTGTAAAGGGCAGAGTTTCCATTGGACAACCTTTCCAGTGCAAAACCTTTAATGTACAAGGAATATCGCAGAGAATGGGAACTTTCACACCATCTAAAATGAGAAGCTTTAGCTTGAATATATTTGAGAAAGATAAATCTCTTATATCCAAATCTCCCCAATTTCTTTCAATCTCCGAGTACATATTATATAGAACGATGCTATGAGTTGCTTCATTTTCCTACATAGAATATTTATTCAGTTTCAAATTCTTATCTTAACTCTATACATCATACAATTGTTAAAAAGAAAAAGGCAAGTACCTTGTTTTGTGCAAGTACAAGATCAACATCCGTGTAAGACCACAATCTACTTCGCCTGCTAGGATCATCACGAGACTCTTGAATTACAATATGTTTGCCCATATCTTCAAGCAGATCATGCATCCCCAACATATCGGCATACTTATCATCATTTATTATACTGAGCAAAGATTTATTTATTAAAGCAGAAATGCTAGCTTCAGCATGATAACCACACCTTCTCAATATATTTGTTACATAATCTTTCTCACGTCCTTTGAAAAAGCAAGCGATATCTAAAAAGATATTCTTTTCCGAATGATCTAAACCATCATAACTTATTTTCAATGTATTAAAAATTTTGTCATGAGGAAAGCTCTTTATTTTCTCAATAGCACTGCGCCAAACATCAATGGTTTGTCCACAAAGATGGGAACCCAATACTACGAGTGCCAACGGAAGACCATCACAATACTCAACCACTTCTTTGGACAAATCCATATACCCTTTTTCAGGTTTTGGCCTTTTAAAAGCTTTCAAACAAAAGAGTTCAAGTGCTTCATTTTGCTCTAACCCTTCAACCTTACAAATTCTATTGACTGCTCCGTGCACTTCTAGTACATGTTTATCTCTAGTTGTGATTATTATTCTGCTTCCAGGACCAAACCAATCTTTTTCACCAGCCAAATTCTCCAATAAGCCTCCATCGTCTACATCATCGAGAACTAGAAGGACCTTCTTGTGGCACAAAGAGTCACAAATTATAGCTTTTCCCTCAAACTCATCGTGGAAACTAGTATCAGAATTTATGTTCGTACGATCAAGAAGTTGTTTCTGGATTTGAACAATACCTCTTTTCTCACATGTCTCTCTTACATTGGCAAGAAAGCAACTAGCTTTAAATTCACTTCTAATGGTTTCATAGACTCTTCTAGAAATAGTTGTCTTACCTATGCCACCCATTCCACATATGCCAATGAAGCGAACATCATTCCCCCCAAGACCAATGTGTCTAACAACTTGTTCCAACCTTGAATCAATCCCTACTAGATTCTTCATAGAAGATGGTAATTTCATAATCAATCTTTCATGTATATGTTGAGCAATACTTTCAACGAGTATGGCCTCGTTCCTATACAAGAAAGCATTTTTTGTGTCAAGTTTGGCAATAATGAAAAACAAAATGAAGTAACAATAACCTTTCTTATAGAAAAAGAACTTCCAAGAATAGGAAAACAAAATCCTAAGGAGAATAATATAAGTGTTCCAAAATTTCTATTCTTTCTCAATTTGTTTAATAGTTTCCACTGCACATCTATTTAACTATCTATCTATCTATTAGAATACAAAAAATCTGATATCAAAGTTGTAGAGAGGTAAATTCTTGATAACTAAGATGATACCTGTCATTCTAATATTCCTTCCAACTCAATATCATTCTTCCTCCTCTAAACAATTATGTTACATCGTCTCTTAGATGTAAACAGATAGCATCACACCTTAAATGTAAACGAATTCATTACGACATTGGTTAATGGTTAATTGTTAGCTATAGAAGTTGATTTTTTTTTTTTTTTTGATAAGGGCTATAGAAGTCGAATATAACCTCATTAATTGATAGAAGTATAAAACCGGCGATTGGAATATGACTATACGTGTAAGTTTTAAAACTACTATAATCTGAAAGATATTTGATTTAGAACAGATCCAAATTATACAGCTCCAAGATTTAGATTTCGCTCACATCATTAAAGAAAGATGACAGTCTATATTCATATTTATGGCACGTAATATAGGACAGCAAAACAAATGAGTTTAATAGTGAGATAACTTACTTGAATTGTTCAGAGTTCCAATTTGAATAACTGGCAACTTGTTTTAACGCGTTTCTCCATCTTCTAACTCTGTCACTTTCTTGTCCAAATCTGAGTTCATGTTTCTTGAAAGCTTCTTCAAAGGCTCCTATTTGATGCCTGACGTCACAAGGCTTGACATGATAGAACACTGCCACAATCTGTAGCCCCAGGTTGTTGTTGCACTCAACAATCTTCTGGAGCTCATCCAAGCACCATCTGGAGGAAGCGTAGTTCGGTGAGAGAACTATCACACCAAACATAGACTCTTCAATTGCTATGAGGAGTTCATCTGAAATAAGATCGCCTTTGCGAAGATTCTTGTCATCAATGTAAGTTGTGATTCCCCTGTTGACAAGTGCGGCATAGAGATGGCTAGTGAATCCCTTGCGAGTGTCTTTTCCCCTAAAACTTAAGAACACCTTATAGGTGCATGGTCGTGGCATTAATGAGCTAGAAGAGGCTTCATCGCCTACAAAGGACGCCATACGTTTCAAGCTTGAAAAACTGTATCTCAAACAAGGCAACAGCAGAGTGGTGGTTGAGTAATGGTTTTATTACCCTTAGTTTTATTATTAGCAGACCGCTCAATAGGAATTTGTGTGAATCGAGAAAGGAAAGTGGAAGCTACTCGGTTGTGCTTAGGCTCCACGCGATGCTGAGTACTAAAAACTATTAAGTAAACATGCATGATGCACCACCTTTCATAAAAGGAAGTGTGGAAGAGATATACAAAAGAGTTGTAAAATTAAACATTATTTTTCTTTGCGAATTCTACTGTTCATGTTGTGAGAAGGAGGAAGGAAATTTTGTATAGAAAGTGCGCTCGACTTTGCAAATAAAGCGCCTAGAAATTAATAAAGTAAATGAAGCCTACATGTCGAATATGTGGTTCATTGTTGTAAATAATTAAACAAAATGGGGAATTGGTTCTTGCCTGGAAAGTATCGATGTATCATATATGAAATCAAATGTGATGTTGATGTGTACTGAAATAACTAATTAATCTGTTGCCAATGATTATAATATATTAATATGTTGTCTTTTGTGATATTTAAACAACACAACTTAAGAAAATGATCTTTCGCAGAAACTAATAAGAAAACTACTTTAATAGGATGATTCAATTAGTAATATAGAAAAGAAAAAATTATAACTTTCGAAGTATTTTATATATAAAAGAAATACAAAATATATATTATAAATAAATTAGTGTACTATTTTTGAGATTTAAAATATGTCCAAGCGCTTCACTAGTTTTGTTTTTGCTGAAGTGTTAACATTTTTCTCTGAGTTAGTTTGCTCATTAGTTGCTTTTCCATTTTGCTCAAATCTTGAATGTCTTGCTTACATGCAGGTTATTCTTTATCAGTAATCCCATATCAAAACACTTGGAAACTTAGAAGAATGCAATTAAATTAACATTACTGCTCCACTTGGCCTGCAGATTTTCCCCTTCCCTCTGTAATGAACATAAATCTGATTTGTTATGCTTGCCAAATCTCACTTCATGCTAATGCAACAGAAGTTAACAAACATCGTCAAGCTCTAGCTGCATCTTCATAACACCTCTCTCACCCATAAAAAGCAATTCCCTATAACCTCATTGCAACAAATTACACCATGAAACCCAGGTTAAAAGTCTTTCCAAAAACATTCAAACCAAAAAGTCGTAAACCCACCGCACATGAACATAAACACAGCCTCCAAATTCTCACATTACAGAAACTCTCCTACATGGCAATATAAGGTGGTTGCCTATGACACGATGTTACGTGACAATTAATGTACCTCAGTTTTTTTAACTTCATTAATTGGTCACCTAAAAAGGAACTAAGTTGATTCATATAGTTCAAAACAAACTGGGAGATTAATCGGGAATGGATTCTCTCAATTGTTAAAAAAAATTGAGAGTATAAAATGTAATGTCTAACTTTTTATTATTCTCTTTTTCATATTTATTCTTGGTCTTACTTATAAAATTAATGGTGGAAGATCACACCTTACTCTCTCAATTGTTAAAAAAAATTGAGAGAATCTATTCCCAGATTAATCATTACATAAAAATTAAGAGACCAATTTAATTGTTTTATAAGCTTGAGCCCGACAATATGTTTTCAATATTTTGTTGCCGAGGCATAGAGTGAGATTTTGACAAGCATAAGAAGACACATTCAAATTTGTTACAGAGAGAAGGAGATAATCTTACAGGGCCATGGAGAGTACCAATGCCAACTTAATTGTCTAATTCTCTAGGCTGCGTCTGATGTGATATAATTTAGAACTTTGATTATAATGTTCGGTTAGCTGTTATTTTTTATTTTTTGCTTTTGACAACTAAAAATTAAAAGATTTTTTTGCACTTATTCAACATGAGCTCCATTAATGGATTGTGAGAAAAATAAATTTTTTTTTATATAAATGATATATTAAAATAAAAATAAATTCTAAGAATAATAATTAAATTAAAAGTATGTGATGGATTGTGCGTGGGAGTATGTTATAAAGTATCAAAGAAGGAAAAATTAGAAGAGAAGAGAAATAGAGAAAGGGAGTTTGTGGTTTTAGAAAAAGAGTGGAAAAGGAATAAATGAAAGATAAAGGAATGAGAAATAGACATGGGTATTAGGAAAAGAGATTTTTGTTTTGTGTGAAAAATAAAATTAAGTAAAGAGTAAATTTTTTTACTAAATTTATAAAGAACTTGTGCATTGCACATAATAATTTTTTTTTTGTTGGAATTTTTCTTTACTAAAAAAAAACATCTTCACTCTTCACCAATTTACCTTTAGGAAAATGAGATATAGTTGGGGCATGTATGATGTATCCCACTTGACTAACTATTCTTTTTATTTTTATTTATTTATTTATTTATTTTATGTTTGGCTATTACATTTATAGTAGAGTTTATTATTAGCGCAACTTGTTTTTTGACCCTAAAAGTTAAATATCCATGCAACCGTCTTCATTGAATGACCATTTATACTATATATGTTAGCTTAGTAAATATATATGAGAGATACATGAAGACTTTTTCTCTGGCATGGCAGATGGCTCCATTATACTTAGATGAAAATAAATTACGTTACCGTGAAATAAATGTGGTTGAATGATTAGCAATCACGCTAGTTGGGTAAAACAAAAAGTACATAGAAACTAGGTACAGACGTACAATAAATTTTACATAAAGTTAATAATTAAAACTTATTAAAAAAATATTTTTTTGAGGAGTGTTATACATACAAGTTATTTTTATTTACAAGTCTTACAAGTTGGACCTAACACGCGCGTTACTGAACCATCTTCGCGTGTTTCATCTTCGTTTCCTTTATATGATTTGTATGGAAAAGCGTTATCTCTTTGCCTTCGATCTCCTTCTGTTTTTTTCGATTTTCATGGTTTCTGAAATCAAGTTTTGAAAATGATGGGACTTCAGAAATACACCTGAACGATTACAAAAATACACCCAAACGATTACAGAAATACATCCAAAGGATTACAGAAATACACCCAAACAGTTACAGAAATAAACCAAACGATTACAGAAATACACCCAAAGGATTACAGAAATACACCCAAAGGATTCAAGAAATACACCCAAAGGATTTAAGAAATACACCCAATATAGGGAGAGACAGTATATTTCTTCTTGAAATCAATACACCCAAAGGATTACAGAAATACACCCAAAGGATTACAAAAATATACCCAAAGGATTTAAGAAATACACCCAAAATTCGTTGAAGTACACTTTATGCATAATTCAGAACTCTTTCTCTTTTTCCTCTTCATCTTCTGCTGCTTCTTCTTCTTCAAAAACGATTTCAAAGCTTGACGTCAAAAAACAATGGGAATCGAGAATAACGAAGAAAGAAAACAAAGAGAAAAGCACGTAAATGAAGAAGAAGAAGAACAGGAAGAGGAAGAAGAACGTGTAAAAATTAGTAAAGCTAATTTTAGAAAATATATAAATAAATAATACCTAAATAAAATGAGAGGTAATAAACAATCTTAGTTTATAACCTTAGAATTTTAGTGGTTGAAAAAGAGAAGAATTATATACCTTTAATTGACGGATGGTTCATATTGAAGAGACTCACCTATAAATTGAGTTTTTCTTTAATTCATTTCAATTAAGTCATCCAGATAGAATAACATAATATTTCTTTGAGTAGTTTTCTCTTATATGTGATAGAGAGAAGTGTGTTCTCCTTTTGTCAAGAGAGAGTGTTATTGTAGTCTCCTTGTGATAGAGAGAAGTTGTAATTCTCAAAGAAAGTTATTCAATTGTTCCCATATTTTATACAAATTTATAATTTTTCATCTCTATATTTTGCTGTGTCATTTGTCTGGTACCTAACAGAACGTGCAGCGAAAAGAAGAAGGAGAAAGAGAAGGCAAGAAACGTACCTTGAATAATGTTTCTTCGTTTTTTCTGGTGATTTTGATGAAGGAGAAAGAGAAAACGAAAAGAGGAGAAGAAATTTCAATAAAAAAAGAGGGAGGAAGAGAAGAAAAAGAGACACAGAGAAAGAAGAAGAAGAAGAGGAAGAGGAAGAGGAAGAGGAAGAGGAAGCACGGAGAAAGAAGAAGAAGAAAAAGAGGCAAAAAAAAACGTGAAACAGCATGAATATAAATAACTTGTATGGCTTGTATGGAAAATCACTTGTATGTGGAGAATTACTCTATTTTTTTTTAGATTTTGAATATTATAGACTTTTTTATTATATTTTAAATATATTTTTTTAGTTTTAAATGTTTTTTTTTTTAGATTTTATATGTTTTTTTAATTGATTTTAGATGATTTTTTTGGATTTGTTTGGAGCCCAACTAATAATTGGCTATTGTTATGGTTGTCTCCCGAAATAGCATCAAGAAAGAGATCAGACAAGGTCATTCATATGACCGGGTCTGTTGACAAGGTCGTTGTCCAATACTCAACCTTAAAAGGTGAAAACAATGATTTCTCAGTCCATTAATTTCCTGTAGTGAAGGCATACACGTGCATATATATATATATATACACGCACTACATATGATGGATCTTCATTACTCATATCCCTTCTAAAGCTTTTGTGTTTTCGTACTCTCTTCTGAGCATCTTTCATTCGCTTCCCTCTACCTCCTCAACCACAACTTTGCCGCACATACAAATTAAATATCCAGTTATACAGTTTTGAAGCTTGCATTGATGACGGTACGTATGTCATCCGCTGTTGTAAGTGAAGCCTCTTCTTCTTCTACTCCTCCTCCACCAAGATCATGCACAAATCACGTGTTCTCGAGTTTCAGAGGAGAAGACAGGATTCATCACTAGCCATTTATATGCCGCACTGGACAGAAAGGGAATCACAATCTATAAAGATGACAAAAACCTTCCCCAAGGCGAGGCCATTTCAGATGAACTTCTCACAGCAATTGAAGAGTCAATGTTTGCGGTCGTCGTTCTGTCACCAAACTATGCTTCCTCTGCTTGGTGCTTGGATGAACTCCAAAAGATTGTTGAGTGCAAGAACAATCTGGGGCTACAGATTGTGCCAATTAATAGAAATGCAGAGCAATGAAAAAGATAAAGAAGGCTGAAGAAAATGTGTATATTTTCTTGAATTGAATGATTTTAGGGAGACAATATATATACATGGACAACTCTCATAACAAACCAAATCTTTCCGTATCATGATAGAAGATTCTTATTTCTAACAGAAAAGAAAAGGTCATCTAAATTCTAGAAACATTAAGAAGGTATAAAGAAAGAAAAAGACAAAAGACAGAATTTACAAATAGAATAGAGAGAAAAAGACAAAAATTGATCATTCTATTTGGTCTTGCCTATTGTTGGAATTTTGTGTGCCTTGGGCCTGAAGTGTTGATGAATTTGATATGCTCCCGCAAGCTGGAGGATGGTAGATGTCTAAAATCCCCAGCTTGAAAAGATTGGCATGAAAAGGATGCTTTGGGAGAGCTTTTGTAAACATATCGGCTAGCTGATCTGAGGATGGGACTGGAAGCAGTTTCATGATGCCGGCTTGGGCTTTTTGCCGGACAAGGTGGCAATCAACTTCAAGGTGCTTCGTTCGCTCATGGAAAACAGGATTTGCCGCAATGTAGAGGGCACTCTGGTTATCACAGAATAATACAGGTGGACGATCGCAAGATATGTGAAGAAATTGCAATAAGTTCAGAATCCATAGAAGCTCACAGGTGGTGTTTGCAAGGGCGCGATACTCAGCTTCGGTGGAGGATCGAGCCACTGTTGTCTGCTTCTTTGTTTTCCAAGAAACCAAAGATTTTCCTAAGAAGAAGCAATATCCAGTTAAGGAGCGTCTAGTGTCGGGACAGCCGGCCCAGTCAGAATCACTGAATCCAAAAATTTGGAAGTCAGAGTCTCTAGGATAGAATAAGCCTCGACCGGGATTGTTCTTCAAATATTTGAGCACTCGAATTGCAGCTGTGTAATGCATCTGAGTTGGAGAAGTCATGAATTGACTTAATTGCTGGGTTGCATAGGTGATATCTGGTCTTGTAGTAGTGAGATATATGAGGCGTCCAACTAATCGGCGATACACCAAAGGATCAGGAAGAAGAGGGATGTCATCTTGAAACAATTTAGTTGTGATGTCCATAGGAGAACTAACAGGTTTTGCACCTAGCAATCCAGAGTCAGATAACACGTCAATGCAATATTTATGTTGTGAGAGGGAAATTCCTTTTGAGGAATGGGCTACCTCAATACCAAGAAAGTACTTCAAGGTACCAAGATCCTTAATTTTGAAATGTGCATCCAAAGTACGCTTGATAGCTGCTAATTCAGAAACTGAACTGCCAGTGATGACAATGTCATCAACATAGACCAATAGAATAGAAATTTTATTGCCCAAAAATTTAACAAAAAGGCTATAATCAAAGACAGTCTGCTGATACCCACAAGACATCAAGAGTACAGAAAGCTTGTCATACCACATTCGGCTCGATTGTTTCAGTCCATATAAGGATTTGTGAAGACGACAGCAGATCCTTGGATTACTGAGAGTGAGGCCGGGAGGTGGATCCATATACACAACTTTAGTAAGATCGCCATGAAGAAAAGCGTTATTGACGTCGAGCTGATGGATTGGCCACTTTCGGATGGAAGCAATGGCTAAGACCAGTCTAATAGTGGTAGGTTTCACCACTGGGGAAAAGGTCTCCAGAAAATCTATGCCCTCTGTCTGCGTAAATCCTTTTGCTACTAACCGTGCTTTGTAACGCTCAATGGACCCATCTGGATGCCTTTTAATTTTGAAAACCCATTTGCAGCCTATGGGTTTCACTCGTGGAGGGCAATCCACCAGAGACCATGTTTGGTTCAAATCCAAAGCAACAAGTTCCTCTTTCATGGCGGCACGCCACTGAGGGGATTGATTTGCTTCTTGAAAAGACCGAGGTTCATGGTCAGAGTATAAAGATGATAATAAGCTTTTGTAACTGGCTGAGAAATTTGAGAGAGAGAGGACAGAAGAAATTGGATATCGAGTTCTTGAGGGTGTTGACGTGGATGAATGAAGAGAGGCGTTGCATACGTAGTCTTGAAGGTGTATGGGTGGCCTGGTGGCACGGGAACTTTGTCGCAGTGGTGGCATGGGAGGGGCGGTGGTCTTGGGTGAGGTAGAAGATGGGGTATCGGTCGATGTTGATGAGTTTGGAGTGGTAGGGGAGGACGGTAAAGGAGTAGGTGTGGAATTGGTAGGTTGTGTATGGTGGTCTTGGAGAAGGGTTGAGGGCACAGTGGAGGGGTCAGTAATGGCTGCTGGGGATTGAACATAAGGAGGGTAGTTAGGGCACGTTGTGGAGTCTGAGAGAGATAAGGGGGGAGTGATTGGATCATGGGTCAAGGGTTGTGGCCCAATAGGTAAGGAGGGTATTGTTGGAATTTTATGTGGGCCTATCTCATTTTGTGTAGTGTTTAGGAATGGGGTGTTTTCAGCTGGTGGTGTTGGGCTGAGTATTTGTCTTTGTTTGTGATTTATAGAAAAGGGAAAAGTTTGCTCATAAAACACAACATTTCTGGACACCATAAATTTCTTTTGATCCAAAAGATAAACAATGAATCCCTTTGTACCTATTTGATAACCAAGAAAAATGGCTTTGTGAGCCCTTTGATCAAATTTGGAACGATGGTTGAGAAGGGGTGAAACAAAACAAAGACAACCAAAAACTTTGAGATCATTGTAGTTAAATGCTTTGTTAAGCAAAGTTTCAAAAGGAGTTTTAAAATCAAGAATAGAAGAGGGAACTCTATTTATTAAATAAACTGCATGGTTTATAGCATAAGACCAAAAATTAAGGGGCAAATTAGATTGAAACATTAAGGCTCTTGCTACATTTAATATATGTTGATGTTTACGTTCGACACGCCCATTTTGTTGGGGAGTCTCAACACAACTTCGTTGATGAAGAATCCCCTTTGACAAGTAAAAATTTGGGATTAAAAATTCCGGGCCATTGTCTGAACGAATTGTTTTAACTTTAGAGTCAAATTGTGTTTCAACATGAGCAACAAAATTGATGACATGTTGAGAAACCTCATTCTTGGATTTTAGTAAAATAATCCAAGTGAATCGACTAAAATCATCCACAATAGTTAGAAAATATTTGTGGTTGTGGATTGAATTTTGTCTAAAAGGTCCCCATATGTCAAGATGCAATAGATCAAAAGGAGCATGAGCACGATTATAAATAATGGAAAAAGAAGGTTTCTTTTGCTTTGAGAAATGGCATACATCACATGCTTCATTTTCATGATTCAAGGAAATAAAAGGATATTGTTTATGTAAATGCTAAGACGGTGTCCAGAAAGATGTCCTAATCTAAAATGCCATAGGTTGGAGGTGTGGATTGAAGCAATATGTGTGGGATGGATGTCGTTTGATGAATTTGTAGTAGACTTCTTGTCTAACACATACAACCCATCTCTTAATTCACCCAAACCAATCATCCTCGATTTGCTCGATTCCTGTATGAGACAATAAAATTGAGAGAAAATAAGTTCACAAGGTAATGTAGAAGTGAGCTTAGACACTGAGATAAGATTAAAATGAAATTGAGGTAAATATAATGCATGAATAATAGTCAAAGAAGATGAAAATTTAACTATTCCTCTGTAATGTGCAGTAGCATTTGAACCGTTGGGCATGTGAACAAGAATAGGTTTTATTTTTGTGTATGAGACAAAAAAAGATAAATTAGAGCAAATATGATCACTAGCACCAGAATCTATGATCCAAGTATCACTAAAAGTTTTTGAAAAATCTTTGTTTAAAATAGAAAAGGTTTTTGCAGAACAAAGGATATGTGTACGTGGACTGGGAAGAAGCCCAGATTGGGAGGAGGAGGAACCCTTATCATCTTTAGTCTCTGGCACATGGGCCTCGGCCTGCTTCAAGTAAGCCATCAGAGTGTTATGTTGCTGTGGAGTAAGGCCCAAAAGAGGTTCTGGAGTGCTACCCGTTACTGCCCTATTTCCTTGCAACTGGGCATGTGAATGAGAGGAAGATGTCACGGTCATGGCGGCGCTACTGCTGGAGGAAGCTGCTCGGTCTGGGAGGCGTGGATGACCGGGGTATCGCGGGTGACTGGGTGGATACCCATGCTTTCCATAGCACACATCGACAGTGTGCCCCACCCGGCCGCAAAAGGTACACTGCTTGTTAGAGCCAACACCACGCCCTTGGGAGTAACCGCCGCGGCCTCGCCCTGGTGCAGGACGGCGAGTATTGACAGCAGCAGCGAGTAGGCGTTGATCATCTAGGATTCCAGAAGCGATTTGAAGATTTCGCTCCTGCTGGATCACCATTGCGAAGACTCGAGTAATTGGAGGCAGAGGGTCGAGCATCAAAACTTGTGAGCGAACAACAGCGTATCTTTCATCCAGCCCTTTCAAAAAACGAATTACAAAATCTTGATTTCGATGCTTCTTAGCTGGACAGCTACACGGAGGTAGGGGTCTAGCATTCTCCAGCTCTTCCCAGAGGGTTTTCAGAGAGGTAAAGAAATCTGTCACTGATTGATTTTCTTGCTTGAGTCCGTATACTTCTTCTTGTAGTTCTGCGATTCGCAACAAATCAATCTGTGAAAAACGTTCTCGTAGGTCTTCCCATACAGTGGAGGCGGTTGAGAAGTATATGACGCTTTGAGTGATGGAAGGGGAAAGAGAATGGAACAACCATGATAGAACGAGACTGTTACATCTTTCCCAGGCAGGAAAGGTGGGATCCTCAGGAGAGGGCATGGGGATGGTTCCTGTGAGGAATCCATGCTTATTCTTCATGATGACGGCCATGGAGAAAGCACGACTCCATGAGTGGTAATTGTTGGCAGTGAGCAGTGGTGTTACCAGAACAGAAGTGGGACTCTCACTAGGATGTATGTAAAAAGGGTTGGATGTGTCTGTGGAGGAAGAAGAAATAGCTTCTGCATTTGTATTTGTAGAGCTAGAAGAAGAAGAAGAAGAAGAGTGTGGTGTGTTTGGGTTAGTGGTCTTGGCCATTGGGTATCAGCAGAGCTTCTTTAAAGAAGCTCTGATACCATAATAGAAATGCAGAGCAATGAAAAAGATAAAGAAGGCTGAAGAAAATGTATATATTTTCTTGAATTGAATGATTTTAGGGAGACAATATATATACATGGACAACTCTCATAACAAACCAAATCTTTCCGTATCATGATAGAAGATTCCTATTTCTAACAGAAAAGAAAAGGTCATCTAAATTCTAGAAACATTAAGAAGGTATAAAGAAAGAAAAAGACAAAAGACAGAATTTACAAATAGAATAGAGAGAAAAAGACAAAAATTGATCATTCTATTTGGTCTTGCCTATTGTTGGAATTTTGTGTGCCTTGGGCCTGAAGTGTTGATGAATTTGATACCAATGTTCTATGGTGTGGACCCTTCTGATGTGAGGCACCAAATAGAAACCTTTGAGGATGCATTCAGGAATCATGAAGGGAAATTTGGAGGAGACAGTGAAAAGGTCAAGCGATGGAGAGAAGCCTTAATACAAGTTGCCAGTTACGCTGGATGGGACTCCAACAATCAGTTAAGCCAAACTCATCACTAATTTCGTTTTCTGTTGCAAATTATGTGGATAAAACACACATCATATATCATATGAGAATAATTTAGAAAGAAAATTTAGTGAAAAATAAAGTTTTGTTTAATAATTAGCCAAATATTTTAGAACAGAAAGTATAGGAAGCTAATGGCCTAAGCGTACAATGTGTACAATAGAGGTTTAGGAAGTATTAGAGATATGACCATTAGTGTTACATTGTCTTGTCAGGTTACGCTTTTAGGATGAGTGGTTTCAGATATGGTATTAGAGTTCTAGATTTGAAAGGTTAAGAGTTTGATCCTTGGTGAACCCCAAAATTAGGTTAAATTTTTGGGATAAGTGACTTTATGACATAAGATGTTTATTATCCTTGGTATCCGGATGGTTAATGTTCATTTTATTCATGGACCAAAGATTTAGCTCATTGTACACATGGTACACTTAGGTCATTGGCTCCCTAGCACTACATATTTTAGAATGATTGAATTACTGTTATGTATCAGGAAAAATAAAGTTAAATATAACTCTTTTGAATAATTTTATTTTATAATGATAAAATATTTTTTTGTGAGAAATTTCTTTTCTTTTGCCTTTTATGGAATTTTTAAATTTTAAATATAGTTTTGGATAAATAAAAATCTAATATAATTGGGTCAAATATTTTAAAATAACATAAAAAATCTCATAAAATAAAAATATTTTTATTATGTAAACTGAATGCTAATTTAGGTAAAATAGGTAATGTAGGCCTTTAAGAAATGACCTGCTATTAGAAAATAAAATAGTATATTATTCTTTTTGTATTTTTTTTGTAATATAAGTAATTAATCTGAAAATTTAGAAAAATGTTATTAATTATTAGGTTAATTTTTTAAATCTCAACCATTTATACAAAATAAAAATAAAAGAATAAAATAAAATTGTCTAATTAACAAAAAATTTTATTTAATGAGAAATGTTTAAGAAATATTGGCATATTAATATCAATATAAGTAAACTAATTAATGAAACTTAGCTTTTATTCAGCTAATGATCATTAAATAAAAAACACATTTTAAAATTTAATGTCTCATTTTTTTTATCTTCTATATTTATCATACAAAATCAACTAAAAATACATTTAAATTTAAAACGAAATTTAAATTTTAATCTCTAAATCCAAAATGCTAAACTTAAAATTCTAAATTCTAAATCCAAAATTCTAAATTCTAAATTCCAAAGTCTAAACACTAAATCATAATCTATAATCTCTAAATTCTAAAGCTTAATCTTTAAACTCTATATTTTTTTATTCTAACATTTGTTTTTAATAGGGTGTGGTTAAATAATAATAATAATATATTGATGATATCAGACATTAATTAGCAACCCAATTCATATAATTAATTTAAATTAATATAAGTAATTTTTTAGATTTAAAAATTAATTAAAGACTGAGCAATTATTGAATAAATAGCATTTCTTTACTACTATTAAACAAAAATAATTGAAGAAACAACTTTACCCGGCATAATAAGCTAAAATATTTATCACTTTCTCTGTTTCTCATCTTTTCTATCTCATCTTTTCCCTAACAACGGGACTTAGAGCACATACATACAAAGCACTATTTTTTAAAAAGCATTCTTTCCTATATAGGCAAGATGAGGCGACGATCGTCGAAAGCATTGCCCAACACATACATACAAAGCTCTTCCCAAAATTGCCACCCTCTGATGAAAAACTTGTTGGGATTGCTTCAAAGGTGGAGGAAGTGATTAAACTTGCAGATATTAGGGTGAATGATGTCCGTTTTATAGGCATATGGGGCATGGGTGGCATTGGTAAGACAACTATCGCCCATGCAGTCTATAAATCTATGGAAGATAACGAATTCAAAGTTTGTTGTTTTCTTGAAATTATTAGAGAGAACTGCAAGAAAAAGGGATTAGTAGTCCAAGTACAAATGGACCTTCTTGCTCAATGTCACATTAAGTGTAAGTTAGATAATGAGAATCAGGGGAGAGAAGTAATAAAAAACGCTTTATGCAAAAAGAAAGTTCTCCTTGTTCTTGACGACGCAAGTGATATAAGCCAATTGGATAATTTGGCTGGAAAGCGAGGTTGGTTTGGTCTTGGAAGTAGAGTAATAATTACAACTAGAGATATGCACCTACTTAAAAGGCATGCAGTGCATGCAACTTATGAGGTTCAAACTTTAGTCCAAGAAGAAGCCCTTCGTTTCTTTTGTTTAAATTCCTTTAATCAGGACCAACCTAATGAAGGTTATTTGGAAATATCCCAAGAAATTGTTGAGCATTCCGGTTGTCTACCATTAGCACTTAAGGTATTGGGTAAACATTTTAATGGAAGCAGAGACATCGGTTATTGGCGTAGTGAGTTGGAAAAACTAAAAAATGGTCTAGATCTAGATATTGGAAAAAGGTATAAAAATAATCTAAAAATAAGCTATGATGGCTTAGATTCTGTACAAAAGAAATTTTTTTAGACATTGCCTGCTTCTTTAAGGGAGAGCGTAAAAAGAGAGTTACTGATTTATTAGTAACTTGTCGTGGCTATAATCCAGAGGCTGATATTAAAGTTTTGATTGAAAGATCTTTGGTTACTATAGTATCTGATAAGTTGGAGATGCATGACTTGCTACAAGAAATGGGTAGAGACATTGTAAACCAGTCTCCAAATGATGGTAGCCAGCTTAGCAGGTTGTGGTCTGCCAATCATATCAATCGTGTACTCAAACAGAACAAGGTACGTGCCAATTTTTCCAAAAAATGTTGAGACGTGTGAATTATGATGCTTCATGCTCTAGTTCACTTATTCTCAAATTATGGCCACCAAATTCATTCTCTTCTTAGACTCAAGTTTACTCATATTTAATTATTTACTATATAAATTAAAAACACTTTACACATTTTTTTATCTTCTCTCATTTAATTTTATATACCTCTTACTCTTTTTCTTTTTCTCTTTCATTTTTCTTAATATTTTGCACAATTATTTTTATAATCAAAATTCTATTTCTTATTTTGCTAAACAATTGGCTCATTATGTATTAGAACATAAATTTCTTAAAACACTAAAATGTATGCTTTTATAATTTTTATTTGTTTTTGTCTAATTGTGTTCA
>NC_029788.2:121100483-121127075 GCF_000816755.2 Arachis ipaensis
ATAAAAATAATTATATTAAATTTTAACTATATTAAGTATATACTAAAAATTACCATTAAATCAATCATCCGTAAAGTACATATTAAAATGTAAAACATAGAAAATGAGCTAAAAACACACATACATTCATATACATATACATAATGGTTTATTGAATTACTAGTTTTTTGTGTGCACATAAATTTTTGATAAACTTAAATGAACAAATTTTAATTAACTATTTTCATAATTTTCTGATAATTAATAACAAGATTGCATTTCCTCTGGTTGTCTTTCTTCGTAGGGAGTTAAAGAAACAGAGAGTATCTTCATAAAGTTTTGTGGGGACGGACTTGATGTGCGCGGGAGAAGTTTAGTTTTCTCATCAAATATGTGCAAGCTGAAGTTGCTCATTTTAGATGGTGTCACAGCTCACATAATCACCAATATTCCTACTTCCTTAGAAGTTCTTCGCTGGACAGAATGTCCAATGGAAAGTTTGCCCCTTAAGGAAGATGAACACTATGAACTTGTTGAAATTGATTTGTCCAGCAAAATTAAACACGTGTGGCATGGCAAAAAGGTGAACCTTTTCAAAAGTGCTTTATCAAATTTTATTGGATTAACATTTGCGACAAAAATATATTAACGCTAGCTATCGTTTTTTTTGGAGCAATGCTAGGGGCCAGCAATTTTTGTGATTGCTAAAACACTTAGATCTGTCAGAGTGCAAGCAGCTGAAGCAAACGCCAGATCTTTCTGGGGCTCCCAATCTGGAAAAACTTCATCTTTCAAGTTGTTGTGAGCTGAATGATATTCATTCATCCCTGGCAGTCCACAAGAGCCTTGTTGAATTGAATTTAAGAGAATGCCCAAAGCTTAGAACTCTTGCAGTTGGTAAATTGGAGATGAGTTCCCTCCGCGAACTTGATCTTAGCCAATGCGTGAATTTGAAGAAACTCCCAGAATTTGGAGAATGCATGACAAAGTTAGCATGTCTTTCTTTGTGTGATACACCCATAGAAGGGCTACCCACGACCACGAGCACTGGATGGTTAAAGAGTCTCTCTGAGTTGCACTTAACTATATGCAGGAAACATTGTACTTTCAAAGCTACATGTATGCCTCTGCGCACAAATCCTGGATGCAAGTCATGCAGCGCTTGTGGCTCCTTATCATCACTTGGAACTTTAGGTGGCCTAACCACGTTGAGGTTATGGGGATGCCAATCCCCTGCCTGCTTGAATGATTCTGTTTCTGATGATTGTCCAAATCTCATTGAACTTTTGCTTTCTCTCAAGAGTCAAACCCGTTTGACCACCCTGCAATTATTCCAATGCTTTCCCAAATCTAGAGACTTGACCACTTTCGATATTGGCGAGTTAGAGTCATTGACGGATTTGGATCTATCTTATAACAAATTTGCTAGGGTTCCAATTAGTATATATAATCATCCCAAGCTAAGACGTCTGAAGCTAGATAACTGCCATAATCTGGAGGTTCTGCCAGAGCTTCCACCAAGTCTGAGAGAGTTACACGCACGGGATTGTGGATCACTGCATCCATCCAGTTGCTTATCTATATTAAAGGCGTGTTGTGTCTTTGCAGCAGAAGCAGCATCAGAGAGGGGAGATGGTGATGACGTCCTGCAAATGCAAATTCTGACGTCAGGGGAGGAAATACCGCCATGGTTTGATCGTCGGGGAGAAGATAACAGCGTATTAGTCCCATCCCCACGTTACGAAGGAAATGCCATCGCACTTGGTCTCTGTTTCCGGTTTCGCGGCAATTGGACTTCGTCATTTCCCGCACATCCTTCGCTGACCTTCTGATGGTTCTAGTTGAACTTGAGAAGGGGGTTGAATCAAGTTAGCTTAAAACTTTAAGTTTCAAACTCTGTTTTTGCTGTTATTCGAGTTGCAGGAGATTATTTGAAATAGTCTCATACGCAGAACATTAAAGGAGCAGAGAAGAGGAGAAAGAGGCCAGCATGTATCCTGGTTCGGATTCTCAGAGCCATGAATCCTACGTCCAGTCTCCACCACAAACCATGGTGGAATTTCCACTATAATTCTCAGATTATATACACCAATACTATTGAATTAATTCCTAATCCAACTAGTATCTACCCCTAAGCTTTCTTCTCCAAAGCTTAGCAACCCCAAAGTGCTATCCCAACTTGGAAGGGGAATCTCCACAGATTCAATTCTCACCAAGTGCTAACCCAACTTGGCAAGGGGAACTAATCCTAGTTCATAAACCCAAATTACATCAGAAAAACAAGCAGTGGCTATTTTGCATCACTCTTGCCTTTTCTCTCTTGGCTTTTGATCCTCACATAATTGCCTTTTTCAAAACAAAAAATAACGCAAGACAGCCATAACAAAAATCAGAATTAAGCTTGAGTAGAAGAAAGAGATTCCTGCTCTATGTTAGAGATGGTGCTCTGAAATGTGTGTGCTCTCTTCCTTGTCTTGAAATGTTGAAGTGAGGCATGTTATATATCTTCAGCTAGGCTTCATTGTAGCTTCATCCTCTTTTGCTTTTCCTTGCTGCCCGTTGGAGTGGTCCTTGATGGCATGCAGTCCTTTCTTCATTTTGCTCCACCTCCCCTGCTGTCCAAGGAGCTTCACCACTACCTCTGCTGTCCTTGGTGTTTCTTTCTTCCTTGGCATGTTCCTCTTTTCCATTCTGCTCCATTTCCTTGCTGCTGCTATATGCAAGTTTGTGTTTTTGCATAACCACGATTCATAGTAGTGCTTTGCTGATGTCCTTGGGTTATTGTGTATGCCCTTTGTGTCCTTGCTTGCTTTTGCAGAGCCACACTTGTCCTTGCATGAATACAGCTGTCCTCATATTGCTTTTAGCAAATATATACATAATTATTTAATGTTTGCTGAACGGTGCTATGAGGAATTGTTGGACTTGTTTACTGCATTAAGGAACAATGTGAGCTGTTTTTCTATTTGCTGTGATGGGCTGATGTAGCATAAACTAGTATACTTGGGCCTGCCACAATAAAGCACACATTAAACACTATTGGGCTTTCAACCCAATTGAATGTTTGTCATCATAGTGTAACCCAAAATCAAACTAGGCTCAACAATCTCCCCCTTGATGACAAACATGATAAAATAGGGAAATTAAAAACAAATTTAAATGAGTTAAGAACACTTCCCTTTGATGACATTCGGATTGTGAGTTGCTCCCCCTGAATGCTAGCATTACTCCTCCTTGATCATGGCTTACATCTTTTTCTGAACAAAACTTAAAAACAGCCAAGACCAATATTTCCAAACAATATATCACAGTAATGAAAGCACAGAGCAATTAACACTAAGCACAACACAGGATAAGTCATAGCACCACAAAACATTGTTCTTAACTATTACTATTAATCCCTAAGCCAAAACTAACATTCCTTTTCTTTTCTCCCCCTTTTGTCATCAAGGGAGGAAAGGAAAAAAAACCTGCACAAAATTTGTTGGTGGCTAGTGCATATAGTCCAAGTAGCAGAGTGGTTTAAGTCTGTTACAGTCATCCAAAAGAAAGTAAAATAAACAAGAGCAAAACGAAAACAAGTCATATTCGCATATGAGATAACAAGAGCTAGGCATCAGAGTTGGATTCATCAGAGGTTCCATCATCCTCCCCCTCATTGTCAGATGTAGTGAGGCCAACCTCAACATCCTCCACAAAGTCCCTCAGAATGCGAATCCTTCCTTTGGTCTTCTTAAGAGCATTCTCCTCCAAAACTTGATTCCTTTTGCGCTCAGCACCATGATGGAGAAGAAGGTCAGTCAGATTGATAAATTCTTCAAGCACATTCTTCAGAATGCGGGTCATGACCTTGATTGTAGTGGATGTGGAAGGGGGAATCAGAGGATCCTCATCAACAGAGGGAACATCAGTGCTGTCATCAGTTTGGCGACGCTTGGGAGCTGTTTTCTTTACTGCACCACCCCCTTTAATATATGAGTTACAATCTTCGGCAATTTCAGCCCCAAAATCAACATTGTAATATTGAAAAAATTTTGTAAGAAGCATGCCATATGGTAACGCATTTTTGGTACTGACACAAGCATACATATGCCTTACAAGTAAATAAGCAAAAGAGATAGGAATTTTTGAAAGCAATGCATACAAGACCAGTGTGTCACAGAATGAGACGCGTTGAAAAGAGCCGCTCTGAGGCAAGATGACATGGTTTACAATCCTATGCAGCTGGGCACGGATTGGACCAAGAGACTTATGAGTTGGAGTGTTACCTTCTAAGAGAGGGATATTGATGCAGACAGTGCTTAGGGCATCAAGGTATGAAACATTGAGTGTTTCGTCCCACTTACCAGAGGTGTAGACATCAGGGCCTCGGTCCTGGTAATCTAGGGCTTTGCCTAGGTGATATTTGTCAAGAATGATCACTTTGCCTTTAACAAAAGAGGCGATTCTCCCTTTTTTGTAGGACATGTTGCTATAGAACTGTTTTACCAAATCAGGGTAAATTCTCTCTTTGATGGACAGTATGGATGTCCACCCTTGATATGCAAACAATGGGGTAAAGTTCAGGCCTTTCCTACGGAGTTTGTCAAGATTGACAAGCTTCGAGGGACAGAGTTTACACTTGTAAACATCTTTGCAGAAAAACAGATAGTTCATGAGAGATTGAAAACGACGACGATCAAAGGACTCATCAGGAAAATCAGCATAAAATGACTTGTAAGCAATAGGATTTGAGAGTCTAGGTTCAGCAACAGGACAGAGGTCAAAGGCAATGACTGTACCGCGAGTATGGCGATTCTGAGTGGGGCGAGCCTCTTCGTCTTCGTGAAGAGGCCTTTTTCCTCTGGAAGAGCTGGGTTTGGAAGAACTAGGCTGAGAGATGTTTGGTGGAGGAGGAGGAGGTGTAGGGTGAGGAGCAATACCAGGGCGGCGAGCAGTGGTCTTAGTGCGGGCCATGTCAGGAGAAGGGTTTGGTGGTGGAGATGGTGAGGAATGAGTGGGGGAATGAGAGGGAGAAGAGTGTGAGTGATCAGAACGGTGGGTGCCACTGTGGGAGCCTCTGTGAGCAACTCTCTTCTTTCGAGCCATATTTATAGAAGCACTGGTTCGGAGAAGATGAAAGAGTGGAGAGTGGAGAGTGTGGTGTGAATGGATGCATGCAGTGGGAAGTTATTATAAACTTAGAGAAGTGTAAAGGTTGCACCTTGAAAAGATAAAAATCCCAACTTTGAAAACGTATAGAAAGCAACAGCTGTAACTTTTGTACGTTGCAGATAAAAGCAAAAAAATTGGAATTGAAAACAAATTTTAAAAGAGGCCCAAAAGGAGAAAAAACTTATTTTCAAAATAAATGAAAAAGCAACATTGAAATGGGCTCAAAGGGATTTAGTAAGGAAAGCCCATATGTCGTAAACTGCTCCAGCACTTGAAGTTCATCATTCATTATGATCAGGTTTGAATCCAGTAGACTTCATAGTGATCCAATGAAGGTTACTCATCATCTGCCAAAAAAATCTCACCGCGATTTATGAGACAAAACACAAAAGATCTCATTATCAGAAACATTAAGAAAACAGAGATGAAGTTAGAATGCCTAGTTCAGTTCTTAACTTGCAGAACCTCTCCTCTATCAATGGTTTGGTGAATATATCAGCTAGCTGACCCTCAGAATTAACAAACTGAATATCTAAATTTCTATTTTGCACATGTTCTCTTATAGAATGAAAACGAACTTCAATGTTCTTAGTTCTTGAGTGCAAAACCGGGTTTTTAGAAATATTGATAGCACTCATGTTGTCACAAAACAATGGAATATTTGAGACATTCAATTTATAGTCAGCTAGTTGAGTTTTCAGCCATAATAATTGAGAACAACAAGAGGAGGCTGCAATATACTCAGCTTCGGCTGTTGAAAGTGCTACCGTAGCTTGCTTTTTGCTAGACCAAACAATGAGGGATTTCCCAAGAAAACAGCACATGCTACTTGTGCTTCTTCTATCAATCCTATCACCAGCAAAATCTGCATCACAGAAACCCACTAATTGAAATGAATCAGTCTTAGGAAACCATAAACCATAATTAGTGGTACCAAGTACATATCGAATGATCCTCTTGACAGCTGAAAGGTGGGACTCCTTAGGCTTTGATTGAAACCTTGAGCAAACTCCAACACTTTGGATGATATCAGGCCTTGAGGAGGTCAGATACATCAAAGATCCAATCATCCCTCTATAGCGTGTCTCATCAACATCTCTACCATGTTCATCTTTATCAAGCTTGATGTTAGGATGCATGGGGGTTCCCATAGGCTTAGCACAGTCCAGCCCAAACTTCTTGACAAGTTCCTTTGCATATTTTTCTTGATGGATGAATATGCCCCCTGCAGTTTGCTTGATTTGCAAGCCTAGGAAGAAATTGAGTTCTCCCATCATGCTCATATCAAACTCATTGGTCATAAGCTTAACAAAATCTGCACACAAATCCTCATTAGCCGAACCAAATATGATATCATCAACATAAACTTGCACAAGAATAAAATGATCATGATAATTTCTAATAAATAAAGTGGTGTCAGTGGCTCCTCTTTGAAAGTTATTTTCAATAAAAATGAGCTAAGCCTCTCATACCAAGCTCTAGGAGCTTGTCTTAAACCATATAAGGCTTTAGCTAGTTTGAAAACATGGTTAGGAAAAGTTTTGTTTTTAAACCCAGGTGGTTGAGCAACATAAACCTCTCTATCTATTATGCCATTGAGGAAAGCACACTTTACGTCCATTTGGAACAACTTGAAGCCACAATAAGCTGCATATGCAAGGAGCAATCTGATGGCTTCCATTCGAGCTACAGGTGCAAAGGATTCATCGAAATCAATCCCTTCCTCTTGATCATATCCTTGAGCAACCAATCTAGCTTTGTTTCGGACTATGAATCCATCTTCACCCAGTTTGTTTCTGAAAATCCATTTAGTTCCAGTGACTTTCTTTCCATTTGGATAAGGCACTAATGACCAGACCTGGTTCTTCTCAAATTGCAGCAATTCTTCCTTCATAGCTAGCACCCATGAAGGATCAGCGAGAGCTTCTTGGATGTTTTGTGGTTCAATCTTTGATAAGAAAGCAATGTTGTTGGATTTGGCTCTTTTCAAAGATGAACGGGTAGTCCTGCCAGTAGATGGATTTCCTATTATGAACTCTTCAGGATAGTTTTTCAGGAACCTCCATTCTCTTGGTCTTTTTGACTGGTTTGAGGATTCAGGTTCCTCTTGATCAACAATAGCCTCTGCATCAGTATTTTCTGCAGCAACAGGAGATAATTCCAAATTTTCTCCTGCAGAATTGGAATTTTCGTTGCTAGCAGGTGCAGCTTCATGAGAACTTGAATTTTGTTGAACTGGCTCATCATTCTTGGGTAGTTCAGCTTCAAAACCTGGACTATCATCTATGCAAACACTAGGAACAATGTTAGTCTCACAGAAAGTGACATGCATGGTTTCCTCAACAGTTTTGGAGTTCTTGTTATAAACTCTATAGGCCTTGCTATTTGTGGAATAACCAAGAAAAATCCCTTCATGAGTTTTAGGATCAAATTTTCCCAAATTTTCTTTGATATTCAGAATGAAACACTTGCAGCCAAACACATGAAAATAACTAAGATTGGGAGGATGCCCTTTCCAAAGTTCATATGGGGTTTTCTTCAAAAACTTCCTAATGATGGTTCTATTTAGAACATAGCAAGCTGTATTCACAGCTTCAGCCCATAAGAACTTGGGGATTTCATATTCACATAACATAGCTCTAGCCATTTCTTGTAAACTTCTATTTCTTCTTTCCACAACACCATTTTGTTGAGGTGTTCTTGGACAAGAGAAGTTATGTGATATGCCTTGTTCATCACAAAAAGATTCAAAAAATTGATTTTCAAATTCTTTACCATGGTCACTTCTAATTGAAACAATTTTTAAACCTTTTTTATTTTGAACCTTTTTGCTGAATTTCTCAAAAATTGAAAAAGCCTCATGTTTATGAGCAAGAAAGAACACCCAGCCAAATCTAGTATAGTCATCCACAATTACCATGCCATAACTCTTTCCTCCAAGACTTTGAGTCCTAGTTGGTCCAAACAAATCAAGATGTAATAACTCCAATGGTTTCTTAGTAGAGACATCTTCCTTGGGTTTGAAAGAGGTTTTAATTTGTTTACCCATTTGACAAGCATCACAAATGATGTCCTTATCAAATTTTATATTAGGAAGACCCCTAACTAAGCCTCTTTTTACAAGCTTAGAGATTTGGAACATGCTAGCATGTCCTAACCTCTTATGCCACATCCATTTTTCAGATTCCATTGAAGAGAAACAAGTTATATTTTGAACTTTTAGATCATCTAGAGTGATACCATAAACATTGTCACTTCTTTTGGCAACAAATAAAACAGCCCCTGTTTTCTCGTTTATGACTTTACAATCAGATTTCCTAAAGGTTACAGCATACCCAAGGTCACACAATTGACTTATGCTCAATAGATTATGCTTTAACCCATCAACTAAGAAGACACTATCAATGCAAGTTGAAAAATCTTTGCCAACCTTACCAATGGCAATTATTTTACCTTTACTATTATCTCCAAAAGTGACAAATCCTCCATTATACTTGTTGAGTTTAATGAAGAAAGTATCCCTTTCGGTCATATGCCTTGAACATCCACTATCAAGATACCACATGTCCATTTTCTTCTTGGATGCAAGGCAAACCTGCATGTTCTTCAACTAACCTTAGGTATTCAAATCCATTTGGATCCTTTGATGTGAAATCTTCTTGGTTGCCCAAGAGCATTAAAATCATGAACAACTTTATATAACTTACTATCATTACCAAAAGACCTAAGAAAGATGAAACATTGAGGAGGATCATGACCATTTCTATTGCACTTGTAGCATTGATTTTTGCCCACGGATTTCTGGGGTTTGCTGAATCCTTTTGGTTTGAAAAACTTGGAAGAGGAAGATTCAGATTTTTGAAAGTTTGGTTTGAAAACTGATTTATTTTCCTCTATGAAACCAAGTCCAGATTTTTCAGACCCAAACCTTTGACAAGCAAGCAGTTTGTTCAGATTTTGGGAACCTTGAACAAACTTTGCTAAGTCTTCATTCAAACTTTTTATTTGTTCATTCAGCTTTTTGTTTTCAGAAATTAAATCAGTGGAGGCAGTAACTTCATGCTTGAGTTTGAATTTTTCTAATTCAGTTCGCAAGGCAATGTTTTCTTCTTTAAAAAACTTTTCATTATTATTTTCATTTGCCTTAACCTTTTTCAAAAGAAGATCATTTTCTGTCCTCAAAGCCTCATTTTCTTTCTTACATTTAGCATACTTATCTAAGAGTTTCTTAGAGTTCACAGAAATGTCTTTGATAATGTAGTGCAGTTCATCAATAGATAAGTCAGAGAGATCTACCTCATCTTCATCATCATGATCTGCCATCAGGCATAGTTGAGCTTCTTGATCTGAGCTTTCTGAGCTGGTGTCGTTCTCCAAGTCCTCCCATGTTGCCATCATCACCTTCTTTTTGTCTTTCTTGAATTTTTCGCCTTTCTTAAGTTGAGGGCAATCTGACTTGAAGTGACCCGGTTCCTTGCAGTGATGGCATGTGAACTTGACTTGATCTTTCTTGACATCTTTGGATGAAGAGCTTCCTTTGCCTTTGTTTTTGTATCTTAGTAGTCTTCTCATTTTTCTTGCAAAGAGCACCATTTCTTCATCTGAGAAACTGTCATCAGATTCTTCTCCTTGGGCTGTCATTCTTGATTTTAGTGCTATACTTTTCTTTTTGTCATCCTTGTCTTGAGACATGTGAGTGGTTTCATAAGCCAGCAGCTTGCCTCTCAACTCATCATAGGTGATTTTGATCAAATCATTCCTTTCAGAGATAGCTGTGCTTTTCACTTCCCATTTCTTAGTAAGACTCCTCAGAATCTTTCTTACTAAGGTTTCTTCAGAGTAGCTTCTTCCCATGGCGTCCAGATTGTTGATGATTATTGAGAACCTTTCGAACATTTGATCAATGCTCTCATCTTCCTTCATACTGAACATTTCATACTCCTTCATTAACATGTCGATTCTGGTTTCCCTCACTTGCTTGGTGCCTTCATGAGTGAGTCTGAGCTTATCCCAGATTTCTTTCGCCGTTTTACACCTTGACACTTTTCTGAATTCTTCAAAACTGATTGAACAGTGCATCAGGTTGATTGCTTTGGCATTAAGTTTAACCTTCTTCTTTTCTTCATCTGTCCATTCGTTGTCCTCCTTTGCCACAATTTCTCCATCTGCATTCTGTTTGGTAGGAACATCTGGACCATTGAGGATGATCTTCCAGATGTTGTAGTCGATTGACTGCACGAAGATTCTCATTCTCTCTTTCCAGTAAGAGTAGTTGCTGCCATTAAAGTAGGGAGGTCTATTATTGGACTGCCCTTCAGTGAGAGTGAAAGCCACGATATTGGGATTCATGTTGTTAGCCATGGATCTTTACTCCAAGCTGTGAAGCTTGCCTTCTTGAGACCTTGCTCTGGATACCAATTGATGGTTCTAGTTGAACTTGAGAAGGGGGGGTTGAATCAAGTTAGCTTAAAACTTTAAGTTTCAAACTCTGTTTTTGCTGTTACTCGAGTTGCAGGAGATTATTTGAAATAGTCTCATACGCAGAACATTAAAGGAGCAGAGAAGAGGAGAAAGAGGCCAGCATGTATCCTGGTTCGGATTCTCAGAGCCATGAATCCTACGTCCAGTCTCCACCTCAAACCATGGTGGAATTTCCACTATAATTCTCAGATTATATACACCAATACTATTGAATTAATTCCTAATCCAACTAGTATCTACCCCTAAGCTTTCTTCTCCAAAGCTTAGCAACCCCAAAGTGCTATCCCAACTTGGAAGGGGAATCTCCACAGATTCAATTCTCACCAAGTGCTAACCCAACTTGGCAAGGAGAACTAATCCTAGTTCATAAACCCAAATTACATCAGAAAAACAAGCAGTGGCTATTTTGCATCACTCTTGCCTTTTCTCTCTTGGCTTTTGATCCTCACATAATTGCCTTTTCAAAACAAAAAATAACGCAAGACAGCCATAACAAAAATCAGAATTAAGCTTGAGTAGAAGAAAGAGATTCCTGCTCTATGTTAGAGATGGTGCTCTGAAATGTGTGTGCTCTCTTCCTTGTCTTGAAATGTTGAAGTGAGGCATGTTATATATCTTCAGCTAGGCTTCATTGTAGCTTCATCCTCTTTTGCTTTTCCTTGCTGCCCGTTGGAGTGGTCCTTGATGGCATGCAGTCCTTTCTTCATTTTGCTCCACCTCCCCTGCTGTCCGAGGAGCTTCACCACTACCTCTGCTGTCCTTGGTGTTTCTTTCTTCCTTGGCATGTTTCTCTTTTCCATTCTGCTCCATTTCCTTGCTGCTGCTATATGCAAGTTTGTGTTTTTGCATAACCACGATTCATAGCAGTGCTTTGCTGATGTCCTTGGGTTATTGTGTATGCCCTTTGTGTCCTTGCTTGCTTTTGCAGAGCCACACTTGTCCTTGCATGAATACAGCTGTCCTCATATTGCTTTTAGCAAATATATACATAATTATTTAATGTTTGCTGAACGGTGCTATGAGGAATTGTTGGACTTGTTTACTGCATTAAGGAACAATGTGAGTTGTTTTTCTATTTGCTGTGATGGGCTGATGTAGCATAAACTAGTATACTTGGGTCTGCCACAATAAAGCACACATTAAACACTATTGGGCTTTCAACCCAATTGAATGTTTGTCATCATAGTGTAACCCAAAATCAAACTAGGCTCAACACCTTCAACGGTAGAGAGTTCCTCGGGAACAACAGTTTAATTACGGTGAAGGAGGCTGAACATTCTCAGCTATATTTTATTCTCTGCCGCCGTGACTGTTTTAGTAGTCTGTTATTCCAAGACTACCAAGACAATTGCTTCCAAATGTCATTTCCGGTGATCGTGATATCCAAGTACAGCACTTTGGGGCCCGTTGGGTGTATGGGGAAGACATTGAGACTTGAGAGCATTGGAGTTCCTGTTCTGAGTTCTGACATGCAAGTAAGAGAAACTTGCTTTTAGCATTGGAGGAGAAATTTGTTGGATACTTGGATCCTTTTTTTAAATCAAAAAATGTTAGTAGATTATCAAAATTTATTATTCACCTCAAGTCTCTCTAAACAAGACTTTTTAAGGGAACAATTAAATTTTGTCATATGTCTAAATTTTTTTTAGAGGTAATGATCAATTCGGTACCCGAAAGATTCAAACGCTGACATTTTAGTACCCAACTATTGTTATTGACAAAAAGGTACCTGAATGATTTAAAATTTTGCCAAGCGTGTCCAAGAGCTTGCCGGAACATAGCTCCGGTGAGTACGATGCTTACGTGGTGGCCGGTTTTTGCTGACTAGGTTAGTGTTATATTAGATGGAATTTCTAATTTTAATTATGGTTATCCTACTTGGAAAATAAACTAAACCTAATTTGAACATTAGTTTTGCCCTAAATTAATTTTGCCCTAAAACCCAATTTGCATATACCAAGTTACTAGTTACTGAGTTACTGTGGTTAGTGTGTCACTAGCGAAAATCAAAGGTCACGTAGAGAGGGAGAGACGTTGCTCTCGAAGCTTAGCGCGAAGAAGAAGGATACAAGGCGAGAGCCATTGTCGAATCAAGCTTAACGATTCTGAAGTGGCATCGTGGGATCACCACTATTCGCAAGGAGCAACCCTACGAAGAGGTACGTTCTGCTTCATGTTCTTTGTTTAAGTTCTGGTTTTTTGCGTTTGCTGGTGACATGCTGTTTATTCATTGTATCTTCTCTCTATTATTTCTTAGATGGATCGTTTAGTTACATTTGTGTATCATCACATGGGTTGCTTGAAAAAGGTTAGAGATGGGAATGTGATATACGAAGGGGTTTAGTCACTGAGATACACAGGGTGAATGTGGAGACATGTAATTTGTTTTTTGTTGAGGGATTGTTTTTAGACCTGGGTTATCCTGGATATAATGAGGCATATTGGCTAGAACCTGATTTCGAATTAGGTCAGGGTCTTAGAGTACTGAGGACAGATGCTGAAGTGATGAGGATGTGTGAGAGTGCAATTAAAAACGACAACACTGTCCATCTCTACTTTGATCACCCTATTGATGCCAACCCTGAAATCATTGATGACAATGTGGTGTCTTCTAGTAGCAGTGAGAGTGTGGTTGAGGTCAATCCACCTGGTGATGAGAGGGAAACTGAAGTCGTGAGTGAGGAAACTGGCGAGGTTAATCAGTTGAGTAAGGCTTTAACAGTTGTTGTGAAGGAGACTTTGAATGAAGTTGTGACTGAGAAGGGTGTTGATGTTAACGAGTCGGAGGCCGGAGAGGGTGGTGTTATGAATGAAGATGTGAATCATGGGAATGGGGATAAAGAGACTGAGCAACCTGCAGCTCTAGAAAATGTTGTTAAGAGGGTGAGAAAGAGGCATCCAAGACCACCACCCAGTGGTTTATCACAAGAAAGGAGAGCTGCTGAATCTGTACAGCACCAGGGTGATCCTCTAGAAGCTGAAACAGTAAATGAATAAACACATGAGAGAAGAGATGATGATGAACATGTTGCCATTGAAGGTGCTAACAATGAAGAACCATTGGTGGATGAGTTGAGGGCAGAAGAAGCAGCTACTCAGAATGCAGGAGGTAAAAATATTACTTCTTTTTTGTTATAGTATTTTTGGATAAGTGTTGGTTTTTTTAATCCAATGATTATGATGCACATGTAGCCAATGAAGGTGTTAACCTTGAAGAACCAGTGGTGGATGAGTTGAGGGCAGAGGAAACAGCTACAGAAAATGCAGCAGGTAAACATATTAAGTTTTTTTTTGTTACAGCATTTTTTGATAAATATTGCATGATGGCTGACAAGTATCAGCTGATGTATTAACAGATACAGAAACACAAAGAAAGGATAGGACAAATTCAAGGAGAAATCATCTTAGGCCTCAACCATCTGGGCAGAGGATTGTACCTGGAAAGGATGATGAAGCACCAAGGGTAGAGGTGCCTAACCCAAACAGAGCAGATGGAGAGATGGGACCTGAGATGTACCAATATGAATCTGATGAACTGTATAGCCCTCCTGGATCTGATGATGAAGATGAACCTGTTTTTCCTCAACATAACCCGAACACACCCTTTGGAAAAATTACTCTGGAGCTGAACATGGAGTTTGAGACCATGGAACACTTTAAAGCAGCGGTTCAAAAGTACAACATACAGATTGGGAGGCAGGTTTTCTATCTTATGAATGAGAGGAAGAGGTGCAGGGTGATTTGTTATGACCCCAACTGCCCTTGGTTGTGTTACTGTTCTAGGACCAACTATCCAGCCTCGTTTCAGATTAAAACATTTGTGGATGAGCATACTTGTCCGAGAAGCAACAAGAGTAAGTCAGTGAGTTGTGCCTGGGTTGCTGAAGAGCTTGTGCCTAAACTCAGAATCCATCCTAACATGTTACAAAGGGAGGCACAGGAGTGGTTTAAGGTGGAGTATGACATCTCAGTTAACGAGAGGATGATGTACAGGGCTATGGATAAGGCCAAAGATGTTATTGAAGGAACGGAAAAGGATCAATACCTGAGACTTAGAGACTATCTGAATGAGGTCATCAAGGCTAATCCTGGGTCAAGAGCCAACATGGGGACAACTCTACAGCAGGAAGGGTTGCCTAGATTTAGGAACTTGTATGTATGTTTGGCTGCTTGCAAGCAGGGATTTAAAGCAGGGTGCAGACCCTTCATAGTGTTAGATGGGACTTTTCTGAAAGGCTATTTCGGAGGGCAGTTACTAACAGCAGTAGGACAGGACGCGAATAACCAGCTATTTCCAATTGCATATGGTGTTGTCGATGCAGAAACCCGGGAAAATTGGAGATTCTTTCTCGAGGAGTTACATACTGACATAGGGGACTATAATGAGAATGGCTGGGTGTTCATGTCCGACCAGCAAAAGGTAATATGCAGTGTTTGCAATCATTATTGTTCTTATATTCCTACTTGAGTAACATTAAGTGTTTTAATGTTAACTGCTAAATTTACCCATGAATGCGGGGATTGATACCAGCTTTACAGGATGTGATGCCTGGTGTGAAGCACAGATTTTGTTGTATGCATATGTGGAGAAACCTGAACAAACGATGGAAGGATAAGGAGCTTAAGGGAGCATTCTGGCAATGTGCAAAAGCAACTACTGATCAAGAATTCAAGGATGCTATGGCTAGTGTGAAAAGGATCAATAAACAGGCATGGGAGTATTTGGATAAATTTGAGCAAGAACAGTGGTCAAGAAGCAAGTTTTCTGAATGGCCAAAGGTTGATAGCTTGACTAGCAACAACTGTGAATCGTTTAATTCAACCATTGTGGGTCTGCGGGGGGAAAGCATACTGACAATGCTTGAGGAGCTCAGATTCTATATCATGAAGACGATGGCTACTCACAAGGATGCATTGATGGGTTACACTGGACTTATAGCCCCTATACAAGTGAGTATATTAGAGAAGGAAAAAAAATAAGCTAACTACTGAGAGGCACAGTGGTGTGGTGATGATGAACATAACGAATTTGAAGTCAGAAAGTGGCAACATAGAGTAAGGGTGAACACAAGAGAGAGGACATGTTCCTGCAGAAAATGGCAGCTGACTGGACTACCATGCTGTCATGGTATTGCAGCAATCCAGAGGAAGAATGAGAAGCCTGAAGACTATGTCCATCACAAGCTCACCATCGAAGCATACAATAGGACTTACAAGTTTCACATCAACAGTATACCAAGCCAAGAGTATTGGGAGCACCATGAAGGGTTGCCTTGTCTGCCTCCTCCATACAAGAGGCCTATTGGCAGACCTTCCAAGAAAAGGAAGAAGGACAGCAGCGAGCAAGACTCCGGGAGCCAATACCATGCCAAGAGAAGATATGGCCAGATAACATGTCAAACCTGCAAGAGAGTAAGTGAAACAAGTCTATTATCTACTATCTACTTACATAATATCATTCAATCATACATAAACTGTTTGAATACTGATTTAATTTATTTATTGCCTGGATGCAAGGTTGGACATAATAGTAGGACTTGCCCTGAGAGATCAAATGGAGCAGCAGATCAAGAAGAAGGAATTGATGAGGATGAAGCTAGAGAGCAAGAAGCTAACTGGGAGGAGACCATGGAGGCTGCACATGCTGCACATGTTGCAGATGAGGAAAACCTCACTCAAAACCACCCACAGAGTCAACCTGATGAGGTAAACTTCTGTATTCTAATTCAAACCTTGTTCTTTCCAAAATGTTGCACCTAGAACTGAGAAAGCCCCACCCTAAACTAATCACCCAACTCATACAGAACACTGAGGCTGATTTGTCTACCACAACAACTACTGCACCCCCTAATGCAGCCACTACACCAGCAACCAGTTCAGGACCAGCACCTCCAGTGGCAGCAAGGTCAGTAGAGCCAACACCACCAATACCACCAACAAGAGGCAGGGGCAGGACCATTCGAAGAGGAAGACCCCCAACCTCAACAGCACCTCAAACTAGGGTTGCCAGCCATGATGTTGGGTCTAATTGTCAGATCCCAGCCACACCAACCAATACTGCAGGACCAAGTACTGGGCCTGGGTCAATGTCACAAGGTCCTTTGGGTAGGCCCACTCTGCAAGCCCAAAGTTCAGCATCCTCTAGGCCACCAACTGTGACTAGGGAAACCATGGCAGCAGCAAGCCCAGCCACACAGAGCAGGTTCACAGGCTTCATGCCCACCCCATCCTTGAAGAAGAAAAAGCCTTCAGCAAGCATCAAGAAGTGATAGCTTTCTTTCTTGGATTTTCATTTTGTTTCTAGTTCCATGTTGGACCTGATGTAGATACTATGCAACTAAATGCCATTATGGCATGTTTAGTTTTTAGTTCCATGTTGGACCTGGTTTAGTATTACTTGTTATCAACTTTACTGTCATTATGCCATGATAGATTTTTTGGGGCAAAACTTTTGTTATTTTGGGTCTTAGGTATGTTACTCTGGATATTATGTTTTCATGCTATGAGACAGGTGTTTTTATACATGTTCTGTTTATGCCATTTTTTCATCAATGGCTAACCTATCTTATATATGGCTTACTCACAATTCAAAAGCAATAACTCAGTCACAGAAGATTAATAAGAGTGCATCCATTAATTCATCTCAATTACAATTAGGAAAACATTACAAACAAACAAAATTTCATTCCTAAAATCTTAAATTTGACCATTGTCTTCCTACTTAGCCATACACAGCAGACTCAAAACCAGATTTAACCCAAGCAATACACAGATAACAAGCAACAAGAACTCAACCCTCTTCAGTTGCTCCTTCATGTCATTAACCACAGGAAGCACCATCATCATCCTATCCCTTTCCCGGCCATCACTGCCATCCTGGTTGATTCTGCTTTTCTTTTTTGGGTCTGTTATGCCCACCATGTTGCTATTCTCCGAAGAAACTTCTCCTTCCACACATTGCTCTTCAATTTCATCCAACCATTGAAAATACCCACAACGTCTTTCTGTGTTCTAGCATGGCACAAAAATTTCATGAATCAGAGAAGATCGAAAAGTAAATCTGAAAAGTGGAGAAAATAAACCCAGGAAGAATGCATCATTTCCTCACGTAACATCAACATTTTAACCTTACCTTCCACAGAGGGCAACGTAGAAACCATCTATCAGGGTTGCTACTTGTCTTCGACTTCAACGGAACCACCGGAAGGGGACAAAAGCAACACCCATCGTAGATTTTACTACCAACTCCAGAACCACCATCAACGTCGAAGGCTATGGATGAGTGCTTTCTCACGGTTCCACCTTTTTCACGAGCCCTAGCTGCTTGCATCTTCCAGATTGGGATCGTGCTCTACGAGAGAGCGAGGAGAGCAAAATTGGGTTTTAGGGCAAAATTAATTTGGGGCAAAACTAATGTTCAAATTAGGTTTAGTTTATTTTCCAAGTAGGATAACCATAATTAAAATTAGAAATTCTATCTAATATAACACTAACCTAGTCAACAAAAACCGGCCACCACGTAAGCATCGTACTCACCGGAGCTATGTTCCGGCAAGCTCTTGGACACGCTTGGCAAAATTTTAAATCATTCAGGTACCTTTTTGTCAATAACAATATTTGGGTACTAAAATGTCAGCGTTTGAATCTTTCGAGTACCGAATTGGTCATTACCTCTTTTTTTTAAAGAAAATATTAAAACAATATTATTAATTAATTAAATTCAAAGAATAATGCTATTTACATTCAAATTTTTTTTGTTTATCTTTTTTATTAGAGAAAAGAAAAACTTTTTAATTCTTATTTAATGTTTATGACATAAAATTGATGTAAGATTATTTTTTATGAACAGGGAGCCATAAATAGGAATTGGTTAGAGTTTTTGGTTGGAGATGCAGACTTCATGACCAGAGATACTCGTGCTAGTTACCTGATGTTAGAGAAGAGCTCTCCAAGCCTGTTGAGAGGCTTTCTTTTTTAATTTATTATTTTCTCCTTCAATTATCTAATCTTCCATTTAAAGAGGTGGCGAAATGTATCTACTGGAGATAGAGTATCATAGATTTTTTGTGGTTAATTTATCTTTTGCCATTTTATGGAAAGGGTTCATTTTCTTGACCTGTGCTTTCTTCTTTTTAGATATCACAGATTCTCTTTCTAGTTTTCTCCTCACAATGTGCATTCTCATGTACAAAACATGTCATTACTTCCTATTATATGTCCACTGCAGACTCATTCAAGATTTATTATTGGAAGAGAAAACTTTTGCAATGGTTGAAGATAAATGAGAGTAAATGTACATGTCATTTTTGCTTGATATACATGTTTTCTTGCTGACAAAGTTATATGTCTGCATGAAAACTTTTGCAATGGTTGAAGATAAATGAGAGTAAATGTACATGTCATTTTTGCTTGATATACATGTTTTCTTGCTGACAAAGTTATATGTCTGCATGAAAGCTCTGATGGGTTCTATTTCAAACATATGTGATGGTACTTATTGAATTTGAGAAAGGGGTTGAATCAAGTTTGCACAAAATTAGCTTTTTAAGTTCTGTTTTTGCGGAAACAAAAATTTTTTCGTTTTGTCTCATGTGCAGAACAGAAAAAGAGAAGGGAAGAAGAGAAAGAGACCAGCATGTATTCTAGTTCGGATTCTAAGTGCAATGAATCCTACGTCCAGTCTCCACCACAAACCATGGTGGAATTTTCACTATAATCCACTGATTATATTCACCAATACTATTGAATTATTCCCTAATTCATCTAGTATCTACCCCTAAGTTTTTTTTTTACCAAAGCTTAGCAACCTAAAGTGCTGTTGTAACTTGGAAGGGGAATCTACACAGATTCAAAACTCACCAAGTGTTAACCCAATTTGGTAAGGGAAACTAATCCTAGTTCAACAATTCAGTTACACAGAACTTCAGTGGCTTTTACATGCATCACTCTTATCTTTTCTCTTTTGGCTTTTTCACTCGCATATTCAACCTTTTCTCAATACAAAAGATGACACAAGATAACCATAACAAAGAATATCAGAAATTAAGCACTAGTAGAAGAAAAAGAATTCAGCTCAAGTGAGAATAGCTGATGCTCTGAATTTGTTCTCTTTTCCTTCTCTTCAAATGTTGGAATAATGTTGGTTTTATATCTTTAGCTTGCTCTCCAATTTGTCTCTTCCATTTCCTTGTCCCAGCTACCCGTTGGAGCTATCTCAGCAGGCATGCAGTCCTTACTCCATTCTGCTCCACTTTCTTTACTGGTTGAGGAATCCGTCCACTTCCTCTACTGTCTTTGGCTTTGCTTTCTTTCTTGGCATACAATACCTTTTTCTTTTGCTTTATTACCCCTGCTGTGCTGTCCGAAGAGCAACACCACTACTTCTGTTCTTTTGCAACTTTGTGTTTTGCTCTTCAATTACTGAAATTTTCTTTACTGTTGTCCTTGGAGTGATGAGATTGTTCCAGCTGTCCTTATCGTGTTGTTATTTCCTTTTCGTGTCCTATGGAAGAAACTGAGAACTGTCATATGCCAATTGGTCCAATTACAAGAGCAACAACTAAGAGAATAAAAGAAGGTTTTGCAAACATGGCTAAATCATGTGTTCAGGAGATGCATCAAGAATTGGGCAAGACAATGATTAACGATTATCAAAAGCCACACGTCTTAAAAAAAAAAAAAAAAAAAAAAAAAAAAAAAAAACAAAGCAACAATCTCAAAAAAAAAAAAAATCATTACGTACGTTATTATTATTATTCTTATTCTTATTATTTTTATTTTTTTTTTAATTATTATTATTCTGATCTTTTGTCTTTTGTGTCTTTGTCCCTTTTATTATTCTATCCATCTTTTCCTCTTATCATTGCGTCGGATTTTCTCTATCTTTTATTTTTATTTGCTTTCTAAAGTGCAACAGTCAAAGAGATTCAAGAGTGGTAAAAGGCAAGAGTGGTAAGTTCCATAGAGGGTAAAAGCCATTCACTAAAATTGATTTGAAAAGTGGGTATCATCAAATTAGAATGAACCCAGGGGATGAATGAAAAACTGCATTTAAAACAAAACATGGGTTATATGAGTGGTTAGTAATGCCTTTTGGGTTAACTAATGCCCCTAGTACTTTTATGCGTCTGATGAACCATGTTTTGCGAGACTTTTTGGGTAACTTTGTTGTTGTTTATTTTGATGATATTCTCATTTATAGCACTTGTTTGGATGACCACTTGTCACATGTTTCAGCTGTTTTGGAAGTGCTTCGACAAGAGAAATTATATGCTAATCTTAAAAAGTGCACTTTTTGTATTAATCGAGTTATATTTCTTGGTTTTGTTGTGAGTGCAAGTGGAATTGAAGTTGATGAGGAAAAGGTAAAGGCTATTCGTGAATGGCCAACGCCTAAGAATGCTTCTGAGGTACGAAGTTTTCATGGGTTAGCTGGGTTTTATAGAAGATTTGTGAAAAATTTTTCTACCATTACTGCGCAAAAGAGAGATTTCCTACTCAAAGAAAATCCAAGTTAGACCCTAGGGGTGATGGTCCATTTCAAGTGCTCGAAAGGGTCAATGACAATGCTTACAAGATTGACCTTCCAGGTGAGTATAATGTATCCGCTACTTTTACCGTCTCTGACCTATCTCCTTTTGCTTGTGATGCAGATTCGAGGACGAATCTTTTTCAGGAGGGAGGGAATGATATGAGCCCTATGGAACAAACTGAGAACTGTCATATGCCAATTGGTCCAATTACAAGAGCAACAACTAAGAGAATAAAAGAAGGTTTTGCAAACATGGCTAAATCATGTGTTCAGGAGATGCATCAAGAATTGGGCAAGACAATGATTAACCACACGTCTTACTATTTTACAAGATGCATTGAAGACTCTCATTAGTCAAGATGAATTAAAAGAGACATCACTTTCTTAGAATTTATTCTATGTTTATTTTATTTTTGTTATTTGTTTGTTTTAGGCCCAATTATGATTTGGCCCATATTTTATTCTAGTGAACTTATGAGTTAGGGATTTAAATTTAAGAGGTATAAAAACCCTCTAAACCCTGGTAGCCATTTTTTTTAATTTTGATGAATGAAATTTTTTTTGAGTTTCTTTGAGAAACTTGGGTGTGAACAGGTGAGGTAGAGTGATTCCCTTAACTGTTGCATCAGGAAATCAAATTGAGGTAGAGGAGTCCCTTTCTTTGATCTTCCATCTTATCGTGGGTTACGTTCATATCAAAATACATGGCCTTCTATTTTGCTTAATGGTGTTATGTTAATATGCTTTGGGCTTGTTCATTTGCTTGAAGCATCAAAGGAATAAACCAGCTTTATTGTTTGGCTGTAAGATGAGTTATGGACCTACCACAATAGAACACACATTAAACAATATTGAACTTTTAATCCAACCAATGCTTATCACCATATATTAATCCAAAATCAAACTAAGCTCAACAACATAGACCATGCATCACTTTAATTTCTTTATATTTGATTGTGGTGACAAGCAAACGTTGTTTATGTTCTGGTTAACCATAACGATTTTCATCACAAGTCATTTTGCTAGTGCTAATCTCATGAATATACCATAAATTTTGCGGCCAGACATGTGCAAATATTTTTTAGGAGTACATTATTCTCTTCACTTTTCAATCCAAATTGTGTAACATTTTCCCTTTTTTTTCCCGCTGATTTTGTATAAAATATGAACAGACCCATTTATATATAGTATATTGGTTATGCTCCTGGTACGTCAGCATTCATGGTGAAGTTTATTTCTTATGCACCCCTTTTTACTTTTAGCATTTCACCGCTCAATTCATTTTTAGTTCACTACTTTTTGCTGGACTATTTCCTGTTTATGAGTGCTAGTGCTGGAGTTAAGATGCGACTTAGCTCGGTCCTTTTTGAATTGGAAGACCGTTTCTTTTAGTGATCTAAAGAGATTTTTCTTCTCTTCTCTGTTTTGTCTCTATTGTGATACGAAGTAAATAAATAAAATCATAAATAAAGGGGTCGACTTGATTTGATAATTATTGCCATCATTTCTTTGCAAAAATAAACTTCTTTAAATTTATCGGCAGAATTTGTTATTTTTTGTTATTATTTTTAGTTATCAATCTAATTTTTTTAGTCTAGTAATTCAACAACATATTTTTAATCTATATTTTTTACTTGTCATCTAATATTCATCAAAAAATAAATAAAAAAAAGGTTAGTAAAATATAACCATGTTTACAGTATTTTATTCTTTCTAACGTGTATATATATATCACAAGGGGAATGCTAGGTAAACAATGATCATTTTGAACAACGGAGAAGTCTAGGGGCCAGCAACTTTGTTAAATTCTGACCAGTATGTAATCAGCAAAGAAAAGTGAGTCATTGGATGAAATCTCACACCAATAAAACCATCATTGATGGCTATTTGATAGTTACAAATCACAAAAGTTGCTGGTCCCCTAACATTCCTCTTGAACAACATAAACAACCACCAATCACATTAAAATACACTACACTCTAATTTAATGCTACTAATTAAATTTAAGGTTAATTTACTCTTTTAACCCTATTAATTCATATTGTTCAAAGAATGTTATTGGTTATCTATACTTTTCCATACCACAAAATCTCTTGGTGGACAGAAACAGGTCAATAAAGCAAGGTCTTTGTACCGAGGTTGAAGGTTCCTCCGATATTTGTTTCCAGTAGTGTAGGCCATGGTACATTCATTAACCAATCAGATTCCACAAACTTCCTAAATTCACAGTTTCACACACGCATGCCATGATCTTATCTCTTGTTCCTTAGTCTACAAGCACCCAACAAACCACAATGCTACAAGCTGCACATTTCAGTTATTCACGGCACAACTCAAGCTGCTTTTGCTTAGATACACAGCTTAACTTAAACACATGGCTTCAGCTATAGGCAAAGCCTCTTCTAGTCCATTCCTACCACCACGATCATGGACATATCATGTGTTCTTGAGTTTTGGGGAACAAGACACCCGCAAAGGATTCACTGATCATATCTACACTTCGCTGCAAAAAAAGGGAATCACGGGTTTTAGAGATGACATGAACCTTGAGAGAGGTCAAGTTATTGCACATGCTTCCTCTGCTTGGTGCTTGGATGAGCTAGCTCCAAAATATTCTTGACTGCAAACTTTGAAATTTGTTACTGATGGAGATGACCCCTCTATATTTTGTACCTTCTTTGCTTCTTTGGCATTTTGTTTCTTGTTACAAAGAACACCTACACTTGCAACCATTCTTATGGACACACATAACACTAACATGTTGATACAAGACTTCAAAGGGCATGAAAATATCTAATTGGTGTTATGATCAATTGGGAAAATGTAGTAATGGTTAATCATCCCAATTAGGATAATGAAGATTATGAAAGAACATGATATTATAAGCTAAAACTGATGTTATTTAGAAAGTAAGTATCTTTTTAGCAACCAAATAAATAAATAAATAAATAAACTTTTCCATTAATTTCTGATGTTTTTAGAGCTTTAAGGTGATATTAATTAGTTTATTCCCCTCTAGTTGTGAAAATTTTAATAATTTCTTAATGTATATGCTAAAATATTTAAAAAACACTTTCTTGAATGGAAGATGTAATTTGTTATTATAAACTTGGCCTTTACATTAAAAAAATGCATACCTTTGACAACTGATTGATACATGTCCAAAAGGACCTTCAACCATTGAGATGATCAATTGCATTTTTTTTTTTTTACAAGAAGCAGATTATAAACCAAACTATCGACTTGATTTCTCAAAAATGTTTGTCATCTGTTTGGTTCCTTACAAGTTATAATATATCCAATTTAGTCCCCTGAAAAATATGTCACATTAGTTTAATTCCTCAAAGATTTTTTATAATTATAGCAGTACAGTTACAGAATTTGTGCATCTCTTGTTCCTCCCTATGCATGAGTGTAAGTGGCACCAATGCACCATCATTTGCCTTTGCTGAATTTGGAAGGAAAACTATATTAAAAATAAAAGATTCTAATAAAGAAGAAACATTCAAGAAAGGAAAAACTAACTGGTCGATTACTTAATGACTATTGGTTTTAAATTTAATCTCTTTTGTTTAAAAGCTTTTAAACAAAAAAATCCTGTCGAAGGGTATTTGAGTTTATCCAATGAAGAGGTCAAATATATTGGTGGTCTTCCATTGGCACTTGAAGTATTGAGTTTGTATATGTAAAGAAGACCTATTGAAATTCGGCATAGTGCTATTGAAAAAGTAAAGAGCATCCCACATGCCAGAATTTTTGATAAATTGAAAATAACTTATGACAATTTAGATTTCATAAAAAAGAATATCTTCTTAGATGTTGCTTTTTTTTTTAAAAGAAAAAAGAGGATACTATGTAACAAATTCATTAAAAAAAAACAGGGTTATTATTTGAAGCGTGTAATGATGGAAAGATCTTTGATAACAATAGATGAGAATAGTATGTTGCCATGTATAATTTGCTTCAAGACATGAGTAGAAAGATTATGGTTCAAGAATCTCCAAATGATCCTAACAAAAGAAGTAGGTAGTGGTTACCAGAAGACATTGATCATATACTTACACAAAAGACAAAACAAGCTATGTGCCAGTTCTTCCTTTACTATAATTTTTATGCACATTTCATTAGGCTTATAAAATCATTAAAAATTATTAAAAAACATAAAAGCAACCAAACAAAATAGAGTATTTTACTGACCATTACTATTTAGTACTTGAGAGCAAAGACTTTAAAGTTTCCTAGTAATTTCCAGCATTTTGGTACTAATTTCTTCGAAAAATCATTTTCTTTTTTAACTTGTGTTATTTAAAGGGTAAATGCTATAATGTCTAAAGAAATTTGTCTAACTTATTAAAAACATTAAAAATAAATATTTAATTTTAAAAATATAAAAATAAATAATTATTAAACATTTAAAATTTATCATTAAAAATAAATTAAACATCAAATTTTAAGTACCATAGAATTGACCTATTTAAATATCATAAGACAATATAGTCATTGGCAATACATAATTTATAACTCCAATAGACACATACATTTATCAACAAAACATTTAATTTCGTATATGAGAAACATCAATATTTTCATGCAAAGAGCCAACTCACCTTTTGTTTCAAGGGTTAACTATAAATTCAGTATTCAAAAGATTTAAAGATTTTTAAACAATGTTATCAACAAAACAATCTTAAATTATTTAAAAGTACGATTATATTTAATATCTAATTTTTTTATTTTTTTAAATATTTTAAAAATTTATTTGTTAATAATATTTTTAAAATTTATTTGGTCAGCCATATAAATTTTCAAATATTATTTTAATAATTTATTGTTGTTTTAATTTCCTCATAAATCAAGTACATATTGGACATGTAGGCTCCATTTATTAATTTCCACACGCTTTATTTGCAATGATAACGAGATGACTTTTAAGTCTCCTGTGGAGCCTACTCACTTACCCAGTAGCTTCCCCTTCCACAGTTTCGCTGACTTTCCTCTCTCTATTCACACAACTTTGCCCGAGATTAGGGGCAACAAGCCAGCTCGTCAGTCCCGCTAAAAATTCATTATTTGGTGCCACCCCTACTACAGATACATGATACGAACTTTTTATTTTTAATATTGGAATGGTATTAGTGTTTTTTTTAAATATAGATTGTAGGATATTATTAGCAAATATGGTATCGTTTAATTAGAGAAGTAGAAATTGGATCGTCTGATTTATTAGAGGTACGGAAATTAGATTGTCCGATTTCTAAAAGTATACAAATTGAACCGTCCGATTTGTTTTAAAAAAAATTAAAAAATTTGAAGTACAAAAATCGGACCATCTGATTTATGTACTTTCTACAGTTTTAAAAAATACAAAAAATTATAATGTTAAGGTACCGTATATCACTACTTTTACTTTCATGACAAAAAAAATTAGCCTACATGATACATCCTAT
>NC_029788.2:121127258-121128830 GCF_000816755.2 Arachis ipaensis
CATGGGTAATACATAAAATTACATTAAAAAATTTTATTAAAATTTAAATGAAAAATATATATAATAATTATTATAAATATTTTATAATTTAAAAATATTAAAAATAATTAATATTTATTTTAATTAATTTGGATTGGTTGAATGGTTATCTCATTTGTCTGCTTAAGCAAGTATTTGGAGTTCGAATCTCACCCTTAATAAATAGAGCATCAATATGTAGTGGATTAATCCTCGACTTGCCGAGATAGAAAATCCGTAGAAAAAAATTGTATTTGTCTTTAAAATAGATTAATTTTTCATTAATAGCAATACTTATGGACTTTTGTCGATTGAAATTTACTTAGGACAATTTTATTTGTTGGTATCGTATTCATTTTTAAAGTCAAAACAATATGATCAACATTGTTACTTGATAAAACTTCACATGTTATAAAATAATTTTTAAATTTTCAAATTCATAAACTTATGTCATTACAAAAGTTATTATATCGATTAATATTTCTTGATAACATGGTGTACCGAAACACCATCGTTGAGTATTAGTTAGTGTGAAAAGAAACTAATAATAACTTTTGTTATTCAATATATAATTTTTTTTACCAAAGATAGGAGACTCGATAAATAAGTGTTATAATATTAAGTAGTATAATATTTGTTATAACAATGACTCAAAATATTAATCAAAGATATATTTGGGTCTAGTAAGACCTCAATGCAAGCAAGATCAACTAAAATCTATTATTAGGGTCCCAAATCCGACTTAGATTCATTACCTTAAAGGCTCAATGCGGATCAAATCCACGCATCCCCTCTTAAATCGACTCAGATTGAATCTCCGTTGCTAGTTAGATATGGTAATGAGTACTCAGAGGAGCGTGAGAAGTCCCCTTCCCATCCCTCACTCCTATTTAAAAAAAATGCCCTAGTTCCTTCTCCGTCATTGCAAGTTCTTATTTAATTACCCTTAGGAAATGCAAATCTCCTCGGTAAACTTTTGAAAAAATTTAACACAAAAGACATAATATAATAATCATAAAATAATCAGTTCAATATAATTCAACATAATTTATAACATATTCGTTATGAAAAATAACATTTCAAAAGGAGAAAATATAAAAATATATTCTAACATAATAACATAACATAATTTTTTGGAACGATACTGAGCGATGTAGTGATAGACTTGAAAGGCAGAGAAAGTGAGTTAGAAAGAGAGAGGATCGAGGCTGAGAATGAGTTTGAAAGAAAAAGTAAGAATTCGAATTGAAGGCAAAAATTAAAGTTACTAAATTCAAGAAATGAATTTACGTATACATAAAAACAAAAAAATCTTAATATTAGTAAATTAAAGATGGACGAAGAAAATATTGAATAAAAAAAAATATGTCAACTTCACTATTAAAATGTATGTGCAATATTTTTTACTTATATTATGTGTTAATTTTTAAAGATAATAATATTTAGTTTCACTTTTAATATATTATAAATAAGTAGATAAACAAATGTAAAGAAATAGAAAATTTAAAAAGAATAAGAAAAAAATAAAAGAAAAAAATATTTTTAATTATATAG
>NC_029788.2:121128971-121139565 GCF_000816755.2 Arachis ipaensis
TTTAGATACTATTATACAAAAAAGACCTAAAAAAGTCATTATATGTAAGACAAGTAAAATTGTCTTTTTAGTTCATCTATACTACTTATTAAAGAGAAATAATATTAACATTAAATACATTGAATAACCTAAAAAAAAAAATAATGCTATGCATCTAAATATTTTTGTTAATCAAGTATAACCAAGTTAGTTTAACATAATAAAAATCAGTTATAACTAATATTATTCCAAGTTTTATTGTTTAATTTAGTTAGACTTGATTCATAAAAAGATTTAGATGTGTAGTATTACTCAAAAAAATATTTATTTGGATTAGATTTTTTTTTTTGTGAAAAAACACTTTTTAAAATAATAAAGTATTTTTATTAAATTTTAAACATATTTAGATGCATTTAAAAGAAAAATTTTTACTAAAAAATTAAATTATTTGATTTTTTAAAAAATCAATAATACTTTGATTTTAAAAAAGTAGAAGTAAAATAAGTTTTAATTACTTTTTTTTTACTAGACATATCATTTATCATCATTTATAATTACAATTTATACCTTTAAAAATAAAAAATAAATTACTTAAATTGTATAATTTTATTTGAGCAATGAAGAAGTAAATTGTAGCAACATAATGTTATCATGTTTGCAAATATTAAATTTAAGTCTTTATAAATTTAATAATTTGTCATGTATCATGTATGAGATAAGATTAAAGTTTAATACTTTAATTTCAAAAAAATAGAAGTAAAATAAGTTTTAATTATTTTTTTACTAGACATATCATTTATCATAATTAATAATTACAATTTATACCTTTAAAAATAAAAAATAAATTACTGAAATTGAATAATTTTATTTGAGCAATGAAAAAGTAAATTGTAGCAACATAATGTTATTATATTTACAAATATTAAATTCAATAATTTATCATATATCATGTATAAGATAAGATTAAAGTTTATGATTTTAATTTTTTTCAATTAAAATCAATGTGCCAATTATATAAATCATAACTTCTTAAATTAAGAAAAAATATATAAAATAGATACATAATTATTTAATCAATATAAAATAACATGATATATATAATTTTTGGAATATAAAAAAAATTAACATGATATATATAATTTTTGAAATATAAAAAAGTGTTGTTTCTTTTAATAAATTTGTTATTTTTATACATTTAGCTCAAATTACTGTAAATAATTTTATTTTTTAGTATTTTCTAAACAAAATCCTCTTTTTTTATGAGACAAACAATATAACTTATAATAAATAAAGAAATAAAATTTCTGCACATAGTTTTACTGTGCAGCAGAGCAGGTTTCTTCAAGCTACCTGTGTTACTTTTTTGTTTTTTTTGTTTTTTCTTTATAATTGAAGGGTTATTTTCGTCTTTTTATAAAGGAAAAGTATATGGAACCAACTAATAATCAGCCAAGAATAGAACAACATAATTAATTATAATTAGTTTTAATTTGTTTTTTAAATTATTGTTGACCACATTCAAAACATGAAGGAAGATACGTTAGTGATAGGAGAGAATCACGGAACAGATGCTTTGATCATTAATTAGTTAGTTCCATATAATTAATTATGTTTTATCAATGTGTAACACATGAAACATAGAAATCATATAAAAAACCATCCAATTTACAAGAAAAAGAAAAATCCATGTGCTTATCAGTAGCAACATCCGGTTAAAGTTACCGGTGCCTCTGGTTTATCAGTTGGCTGATTCTTGGCTTATATAGAGTTGGTTCCCTAGCATGTGTTTTATAAATAACTACAAACAAAAAATTAACTTGCAATTTAATCGTACATGAAACATTGAAGTTCCAATAAAGTAAGTGGAACATCTGAAAATTTTCCTAAATTCATTAGCGAGTATAAAAATAAGTGAAACAGAGGAAGTAGTAATAAAATAGATCACTAGTAAAAATCTTTGAGAAATAGATGAAGACCCCTGAGGAAATAAATAAATAAAATTCATTTACATAAAAGGTGTACGACTATCACAGATTCACGCGTCTTCAGTATTCATTGCCCTCTCAACTTTGTTTCTCCTTCATCACTCCCAAGCAGCTTCCGCTTACTTTCCTTTCTCTCTTCACAAAGAACTTCTTCATTGATGTTATTAATTAACAGTTTAGTGTTAACCACAACTCTTGTGCAGCACATACATACACTTCTTCAAACTTCAAACATATGGCATCCGCCTCTTCTTCCACTTCAATCCACCTACCACCACCACGATCATGCACCTATCACGTGTTCTTGAGTTTTAGAGGAGAAGACACTCGCACAGGCTTCACTGGCCATCTCTATGCGGCCCTCAACAGAAAGGGAATCACAACCTACAAAGATGACCAAAACCTTCGCAAAGGCCATGTTATTTCAAAAGAACTCCTCAAAGCAATTGAAGAGTCCATGTTTGCAGTAATTGTTTTTTCACCGGACTACGCTTACTCCAGTTGGTGTTTGGACGAGCTCCAAAAAATCATGGAGTGTAAGAACCAGCTGGGGCTACAGATCGAGGCAGTGTTCTACGGTGTGAAGCCTTGTGATGTGAGATACCAAAGAGGAACCTTTGAAGAAGCTTTCAAGAAACACGAAGAGAGACATGACAGTGAGAAGGTCAAAAGATGGAGAGATGCGCTAACAGAAGTTGCTGCTCATTCTGGTTGGACCTCCAAAAATCAGTAAGCTAACTAGTCATTAACACATTACTCTTGTTATTACTACAATTTATCTGCTATACATGTTCAAACTTTTAGATCCATATCCATGTAAACAAAACTGCAATCATTATAGATACCATTTTTAACAAATAACATAGATCTGCTTGTTAAAATTGCTCCAGTTAATGGCATAATTAAAATGTTTCACTAAAAAAATTTTAAGATCGATAAGAGATATTACTCTTAATATTATATAATATTATTATTATTTTATAATACTACATTTTAAATATTTTTCTAAACCAAATAGAGTGCAATGAGTAAAAGGTTAAAATTTAGGATTCTCAAAATTAATATATATAATAGGAGTATTTTAGTTATTTTCAATAATAAGGGTATTGTAGTCATCTTTTATAAAAAAATAATAAGGGTGAACGCGGATCGGATCGGATTCAATATCCGCGGTTTTTAAGCTTAGATCCGATCCGATTTGCGGATCGAATCGGATATGAGATATATCCACAAAACACAAAAATATTTTTAAAAGCTTATTTTTATTAAAAAAATATCAATAAAATTTATTTTTCTATTCTTTTAAATATGTTTACTTTTAAAGTANNTAAAATAATACAACATATATGATAATTATTAGTTGAAATAAAATATAAAAATAATATTTACTTATTTATTTCTTTATTTTTACGGATACGCGGATATGCGAATACCTACATAAAATCTGCAATCCGATCCGATAGCCTTGCATATTGGATCTATATCCGCAATTTTCGCATCGGATAAACACCACGGATATGCGAATCAAATCCGATCAATGAACACCTGTAAAAAATAATATTAATTTAGACCAGTTCAAAATTTGATATACTATTTTTTTGGTCAAATTAATTTGTCTAGCATAATTTTGTCAAAAATAACACAGTTTTATTAATTATATGTGTTAAATTTTAGTTACTAGAAAACATCTTTAAAAAAAAAACGTTTTAGGCATTTTTATCTAAGTGATTTATTATTTTATAATACTACATTTTAAATATCTTTCTAAACCAAATAGAGTGCAATGTTTAAACAACGATGGTAATAGTATACTAAAAATTAGCACAATGTTTAAATTCTTTGTACATACATATCAATTTTTAATTGAAAAATAAAATTAAATTATGACAAATTATATTCTGGTTTCTATGATTTTTTTTTTCCAAAATAGATTTAAACCATATCTACCCTACATTCATAGTTTAGACTTTAGAGTAATACATTAATTAAATCAATTTCTAAAATTTTTTTAGTTGAATATTATAGTCCTTAGAAAAAATTTATTATCAAATTAGCTTTTTATTTTTTCATTCAGTTAGACAAATCAATCTTTAGTGGATCTTTTCTAGAAAAAATAAATATTTTCTAGCAATATATAGAATAATTTTTTTTCTTCTTCGACGTAGATACAATCACACTATCACTATGAACTAATTATTATAAATTTTAATTCAAATTTAATCATGGAATAATAATTTTGGTTATTTTAATCTACCACAATTTTCTTCTTGAATTACATTTGAAATAAAGCTCTCGAAATAAAATTAATTAGCTAATAATAAAATAATATGATAACACCATGGAGGCATGAAATGAATCAAAATAGAATGATACTAGAAAGAGATGCGCGCGATGTACGGGATGGTAAATTAATAATAGTGTATAATAAATATTAAAAATTGTTATGTTTTGTAAAAATAAATTAAATATGTATAAATTGAAGTTAAATTTAAAAGGTGTTTTATTTTAAATAATTTGTATTTGTTGGTTTGATTTTTGCATTTGTTTTAGTTGATGGACTTAGTCATCTTATGTGGCGCTCATCCTCCTTTTTTTTTGTTGGTTGTTAGAGTTGCTGCTTTCTTCTTTTTGTCGTAGGTTCTTGTGAAGACATTTTCTTTATGAATTGTTGAGTTTGATGCACTTTCTATTATGTTATTTGGTTCCATCTTTATATGTATGTTCTTCTTTTGAAAATGTGTCTTGAATTTGTATGGTTTTTTTTCTCCTTACTCTCTTGATGGGGTAGTGCTTCAATGTCATTATTTTTCTGAAATGTCATTAGATTTGAAGCAGTTGTGCCCAGTAAGTTTTTTGCGTCGCCATCAATTAGTACAAAAGTTGTTGTAACACTTTGATCTGAAACCTTTCATTGAATTCTAAATCTAAAATAAGTATTGAGTTAGCAACTAATAATTTGATAGATGAGATTATGAAAAGTATATAGAGTTACCTTATTGTTGGATATTGTGGTGTTTGATACTTTGATTACATATGCCACAAATGTAGTTGTTTCTTTTTTTTTTATATGCTTTCTTTTTTTACATTTAATATAGTTCCATCTTAATTTATTATCAATTTCATTTATAGTTGCTAAAATTGTAAAGATCTTTTCCTATTCCAATATTCAATTTATGTTATCATTATGTATATGGTATTTGAGTAAGTATGAATATATGATGCATGTTGTGATTTTTTTTTGTCATACCTGATCATCAGATTCTCATTGCATGACCATTAGATCTTGGATAGTTATTCAATTTCTAATCGTTCTGCTTTGAAAAAATGATGCTCTATTGAGTAAGTTTGAGATGTGCAGTTTGAAAATAATTTTTTTGTGCTAAATTTGATGTTATGTGAAGGAATATTGATAAGAGACTTATATATGTAGTTTAAATGGTATGAAATTTAAATACTTATAACGTAAAATTTATTATGATTAATAATATTATTATGACATTTGTAATATGGATGTTTATTACCTTTGGTGAGTTATTTATAAAAATTAATAAATTAATTGCTGCGGTTATAAATTTATTGTATTGTTTATAACGGTAAAGATATAATAAATATAGGAATATGAATTCAATGTATTTGTAGGTTACAAATTTATTGGATTCTATTTTTTAGTTTTTTATTTGTATATTTTATTTTTTTGGCTAATTTAGAAATAATAGTTGATTTGGCAAGAATTGAGTGGTTGATTCTAAAATTGTGCCAAGTAAGCAATATTGCTGATATGGTGTTAGTAGGAGAAAAGAAATGTCTCAAAAGTAATGTGGTGCATGTTTATATATCTACTTTTATATATTAAGAATAGATAGATAAATTGATAATGAATACTAAAAATACAGCATAATAACCCAAATTAGTCCTAAAAAAAATTTAGTCATAAAAATTTAATTCTCAATAAATTTTAACCATTAAATCAGTCTCTGATTTTATATTTTATTAGACATATTAATCTTCGTCTTAAAATTTTGCAAAAAATTAGACAAATCAATGCATATCGTTATTTAATAATAAACATAATGATTCCAAAAAAAAATTAAAATTCTAAGATGAGTTCTTCCATACAAAAAAAAAAAATAATAGAATTGATTTGTCTATCGAAATAAAAATTTAGACTAATTTAGTAATTAAAATTTTTTAAAATCTAAAATACCTGACTAAAAAAATTTTGATAACTAATTTGGAGTATTTCTCAAAAATATATATTGCATTATCCTTTTTTTTTGTTTCTTAATAGGCATAAACAGGTATGATGATTTATATGACCAGAAATACTTTCGTATAATATGGTTTGTTAGTATGCCACCTAACTAACAATAATTCAATGAATCAGGTATCAAATTAAAATAAATTTTATAAAAACTATATCAAATGAATAAATTACCTGGAAAATACATATAGCTTATTGCAAATAAATTTTGTAAAAGAAAATCGTTTTTGTAAACTTCAGTTGTTTTGTTTTGTAATGTCTTCCTTTATCTTATTACAAAATTTCTTTTTTATTATAAAAGTTGTTGCTTTATTTTTCTTATGTATTGCTAGACTTACAAAGAAATTCTCTTCCCCTAAACAGGGACGAAGCAGTACTTGTGGAAAATATTGCTCAGCATATATTTGAAAAATTGATTCCTAAGTTGCCATCTTCAATGAAGAATCTTGTGGGGATTAATTCAAGAGTGGAACAAGTGATTACTCTCATAGGCCTTGAATTGAATGATGTTCGCTTTATAGGCATATGGGGAATGGGCGGCATGGGTAAGACCACTATTGCTAGAGCTGTCTTTGAAATCATTCGAAGCAGATTTGAAGTTACTTGCTTTCTTGCGGACGTAAGGGAACACTGCGGGAAAAAAGATATTACTCACATACAAAAGTAACTTCTCGATCAAATGAAAATAAGTTCAAATTCTGTTCATAACAAGTATGATGGGAGGACAATAATTCAAAACTCTTTACGTCTCAAAAAGGTACTTCTTGTTCTTGATGATGTAAATCATGAAAAACAATTAGAAGATTTGGCTGGGGAAAAAGATTGGTTGGGTCCTGGAAGCAGAATAATAATCACAACTAGAGATTTTCATCTTCTAAGGAAAAATAAGTTGCATGAAACTTATAACGTTGAAGGGTTAGTAGAAAGTGAAGCCCTTAACCTCTTTTCTTTAGAAGCTTTTAATCTGCCAAAACCTTCAGAAGAATTTTTGGATTTGTCCAAAGAAGTGGTCAAATACAGCGGTGGTCTCCCATTGGCACTTAAAGATTGGGTTCCTATCTTAATGGTAGACCTATTGCGGTTTGGTATAGTGCTATTCAAAGAATAAAGAAGTCTTCACATTCTGAAATTATTAATGTATTGAAAATAAGTTATGATGGTTTAGATTCTATGGAAAAGGATATTTTTTTAGATATTGCTTGTTTCTTTAAAGGATGGCCGAAAGATTATGTAACAGAGAAATTAAAAAGATGTGGTCATGATGCTGAAATCGGTATTGATATTTTGATTAATAGATCACTGGTCACATTAGAGCCGGAGACATTCCTGGAGAGTACTCTTCTGGGGATGCATGATCTGCTTGAAGAAATGGGCAAACAAATTGTAATTCAGGAATCTCCGAATGATGCTTGTAACCGTAGCAGATTGTGGTGTTTGGAGGATGTTGAATTTGTACTTACTCAAAATAAGGTAAGTGTCGTTTTTTCTCAACTATAGGATGCATAGAATTTAAATAAGGATTTGACAATGTCTTTGATATATATCTAGGTAACTGAAAACCATTTTTTGTTTTTGTGGTTATCTCAATCAGTATAATTTTTTCATTGGTTTTTTTTAATTGTTTATTTATTTATTTACGTGTATTGGCAGAAAACTAAAGCAACTCATGGCATCGTTCTACATAAGGAGTATAGCGAGAATGAAGTGAATCAGAGAGATTTATCTTTCTCAAAAATGTGCCAGTTAAAACTTCTCATTTTAGATGGCGTGAAAGCTCCCATTCTCTGCGATATTCCTTGTACATTAAAGGTATTTCGCTGGAGAGATTGTCCACTGAAAACTCTGCCCCTTACAGATCATCAACGCTATGAGCTTGTTGAAATTAATCTGTCTGAAAGCCAAATTGTAGAGTTATGGGATGGAAAGAAGGTAGATCTTTTCATCAACAGTTCTATCAAATTTTATTACATAAACGTTTCCAGCATAAATGTTAACCATGTGATAATTTTTTTTTAATGTTTTTTTCAGGTTCTAGAAAAGTTAGAGCACTTGGATCTGTCATGGTGCAAGCAGCTGAAGCAAATGCCAGATCTTTCTGGGGCTCCCAATCTTAAAACACTTAATCTTTCGGGATGCGAGGAGCTGGATTATATTCACCCGTCTCTTGCACACCACAAGAGGCTTGTTGAATTGGATTTAAGCAGATGTAATAGACTTGAAACACTTGGAGATAAATTGGAGATGAGTTCACTCGAGAAACTATATCTATGTGGGTGCAGTAGTTTGAGAAGACTGCCAGAACTTTCTGGGGCTCCCAATCTTAAAGAACTTGATCTTAAGGAATGTACGGCCCTAAATTATATTCACCCGTCTCTCGCACACCACAAGAGGCTTGTTGAATTGAATTTAAGTGGATGTAGGAGTCTTAAAACACTTGGAGATAAATTGGAGATGAGTTCACTCGAGAAACTATATCTAAGCTGGTGCAGTAGTTTGAGAAGACTGCCAGAATTTGGGGAATGCATGAAACAGTTATCGATTCTTGATCTGAAAGGTACAGGTATAGAAGAGCTACCCCCAACGCTTGGAAATTTGGCTGGCGTGTCTGAGTTGTACTTAACTTGGTGCGGCAAGATTACTGGTCTTCTCTTATCACTTGGATGTTTCGTTGGCCTAAAAAGCTTGGTATTAAGTAGTTCCGTCGAGCTTAGTTGTCTTCCACAGAACACTGATGGGTTAGAGTCCCTCACAGTCAGAGCTGATTATGATGATTCTGACAGCTCATCTAGAGAAGAGTCGAACCTTTCCTATGATATTGCCCACTTAGCCTCGTTGACGGATTTGAATTTATCTATGAGCAGGTATTTAAGAGTTCCAATAACTATCCATCAACTTCCCAGACTTACACGTCTGAATCTATCTGATTGCATACAATTGGAGGTTTTACCAGAGCTTCCATCAAGTCTACGAGAATTACAGGCACGGGGTTGTGATTCACTAGATGCATCAAATATTCATGATGTCATATCAAAAGCGTGTTGTGTCTTTGCAGAATCAGCTAGCCAAGATCGTGAAGACCTCTTTCAAATGTTGTTCAATGGGGTGGAAATGCCAGCATGGTTTGAGGATCAGGAAGAAGATAACGGATTATCACTCTCATTCCCGCATAATTCCCCTTCAACTGAAACTGTCGCGCTTGCTCTCTGTTTCCTATTATATGGTGACAAATACTCTAAAGAACAGCCATCGGTGATCTGCAACGGTAAAGAATTTATCAACACGAGATTATTGAAGGTGTCAATGTCATCATATTATAAGACTTTGCTCATTCTCTGCCTGAATGGTTACAGTTTTAGTAACCTGTTATGCCAAGACAATCGCTTCCAACTGCAATTTCCTCCCAGTGGTTATTGTAACACCCGAGCAAAGAGATCTGGAGCACGTTGGGTGACTAAGCAAGACATTCAAGAATTCAAGAAAAGAAAATCCCAAACAGGGAAAAGAAAAGCAACTCTTGAACTGAACATGGACATCATTTCACATCCTTCATCTTCTAGGAATAAGATGCTTGTGGTTGACCCTCCAATGTATGAAGAAGAGGAAGAGCATGATTGCCAAGCTTAGATCTCTTCAGCTAAAAGGCTCCTCATATTTGAAGCTTTTGACACAGCTCACTGCATCCATTCAACTGCCATTTAAACCCAGAAAGAAATGTAAATCTTGAGTTTATTTGAAGTTTGTATTTTAGTTTTAATTCTTTTTCAAGTTGCGGATATGAGAAAAAAGAGGGATAGGTTGGGGAGGAATATGAATTGAGCATTTGGAGGTTGTATTTGAGTCTGTGATGTGATGGCTTTTCTACTTTTTTCTTTTCTTTTCTCTTTGAATATCTTGAGAACAAATTTAATCTTGGTTTCATGTGTAATTGTTACAATGAGGTTATAGCGACTTTTTTATTGGGTTGGAGGGTTTTTAGGTATATGGCTTGAGATTGACAATGTTTTGAATTTTATGTTGCTGCAGCAATGAGTGAGACTTGGCAAGCATGACGTGACAGATTCAGATTCATTCGAGAGTGAAGGAGAAAATCTGCAGCCCATGGTGAGTACCAATGTTTAGTTGCCATTCTTTTATGTTTGCAGTTGTTTCGATCTGCGATTATTGATAAAGAATTACCTATATGCTGTCGGGTTCTGCGGGCTATGTCTTTGATGTACCTGATTAGAACTTTGAAAGTTCTTACTTGATAAGCCTTTAATATGCTGATTCCTTTCTTAAACAACTGCATGTTTTCAATTTGCAGACATCTTTTCTTTCTAAAAAAGGTCCAGCTTTCAAAGAAAAGAATACACATTGGACAAAAGCAACA
>NC_029788.2:121139598-121161966 GCF_000816755.2 Arachis ipaensis
TCAGAATCTTCACCGCCAATGCTTCGTCCCTCTCTCATGTCACTTTACCAATAATTCCTTCCTCCTTCATATCACTAAATCACTTCTTCAACAATAATTTCATACACCTGTATTTCAATTAATTTAACTACTCTTCTTCTACTCCAACTCTATTACACCCTATCAAGTGTGTTCTCTTTTGTTGGTATTATTCCAAAACTCCATTGAAGCAGCCTAAGCTTGAAGAAGGGAGAAATAACCTTTAATTCAAGTATTACTAATTATTAAGCCATTAAGGTTATTTTTTAGCTTGATAATTGCCTATATCTTTAATTTTTGTTATGTTTATAATTATGGGCATTAATAAATCCGAAAATTTAGGGTTAGGGTAAGATAAAATTTGGGATTATTTGGTATATAGGTTCTATTATATCAATTGATGTTAAGATTAACTTATTAGAGTTATTATTGTTATGTTTGTGGTATTAGATACTAAAGGAATCGCTCTCCTTGCTTGTTGGAACCTGTGGAGTAGAAATTCCTCTCTTGGATTTTAGTCTGTGAGTAAACTTTGTATCTATAGTTAAATTTTAGCATTTGCATCATCTTTATAACTATTGAAGACAATTTTTATAATTTATTATTTAATTATTTACTAACTTATTTGTTAATATGATGGTTATGTTAAATATTTTACAAAGAGAATCCCACTTGAGACTTGATATTTTACGTTAAAATGAATGAAGTGGTTATTTGAGAAATTAAACTATAATGTAAATATTATCTTGCATATACACTTTGAAAGTAAATTTAGTATTGAATTTGAATAAGTTATTACATGAATTATTACTATTGAATTGATGATATATTTATTGATTTGTTGACAACCTTTAGCTTGATCATAATTTGTATGTCAAAATATTTTAGAAGGTTCTATGACAGAAACTGTAGCTAGCGGCAGTAAGCGCTAGACTTGGTGCACCTTGTCAATTATATAATTGCATTTTTCAGGACCATATGGAATGAAATGGTTCCTGTCTGTTTCATGTCCACAAAATTAGTGGAACATGTCTGTTTCAGAACTCACACGAAGGAAAACAACCTAAGTGTGATTTCTGTCTGTTATTTTGATTTTTCTGGATTAGATAACCTTCCGCGTATATTGTTATAAATAAAGAAGTTTGAATGCTTGATATTTATAATTAATTATCATTGTGTTTGAGTATGATTTTGTCTCTATTATTAAAGTAGAATTATTGTAATTAAGAGCTTACTAATTATACAACTGTCTCTTGTGGGGCTATAGATGCTCTGCTTACTCACTGAGTTGCAAAACTCACTCTGTTATTCTTTCATTTTTTTCAGATATGGGCATTGATCCTAATCCAACTTCATCAGTTCCGCTCTAGTTTTGTTTGCGTTGGTGAGCCCTTTATTGTTTAAGGGCTTAGTGTTTTGTGTAAATAGCTTTAAAGCTCTTTAAACTTGTTAAACTGCTCCATGTGACACAGGCAGGGTTCTACTTTAGTGACTTGAGTATGTTGCTTGTAAATATTCTAATAGATGAAGCTAATAGACTATGCTTTGCTGTAAATATTTAAGTCGAATTTTATATAAATATGCTGAGTATATTTTAAATATGAGGTTGAGAATGTGTTGTTTTTTTTTGTATAATTGGAAATTCTATTTGTTCTGTTTCCTGCAATATCGATTTCTGAGGCTTGCTTGGGAAGATTTTCCTAAGCGCCAGTCACGGTCAGATTGGGTCGTGACAAACACCTCTGTGCCTAAATACCTTTATATCTTCCATTTTTCAACCAAGTTCATCTTGAATTGTATCAAAGGATTTGCAGTGTAGGAACCTTTCTAGTTTTGATTTTGTATCCTCCTTTAATTTGAAAACTTCTAATCTTGTTGATGAAAATGAATTGTGATCTTAATATTGGTGTAAGATTTTTTCCCTTTTATAATCATAGTATGAAGGATAAAAAAATAAAATTTCCATTTTGTGAAATTACTAAAAGATATGTTAATGTTGATGTCGTAATCATAGATTGAATGTACCATGCTGCACACTTCAATATTAAGTTACTGGTAAATTGCAAACTCGGATAGGTATCTCAAAGTATAGATTTGAACAACATATTTTTCTGAAGGTAAGATACATAGATTGAAAAGGCATGGATATTAGGAAATTTTGTTGCTTCAAGCTAATAAATGTAATTAATGCTCTATAAAGTTTCATGGCATTGGAGGAATCATTGTATTTCTCCTCCACTGCTGTAACTTCTTTTATAAAAAAAAAATCTCGTGACATGTTCAGGAAAATGATATATAAATTTAAAATATGTTTGATGAAGTTTTATGAAGGATTAATGCAGATAATTAACTCTAGTGCTGAAGACAATTTATAATCTGGTGTAAGGACTTTGATAGTTAAGTGTTTGACATGAACAAAAGAGCTGAGATAATGGATTTATGTGAGACAAATATTTTTGAAGATGATGTGATTGATGAAGTGATCAACTTTGGTGGTGAAGAAAGGTATGGCCGTTTTCCAAAAGCTAAATTTAATTTTGTTAGAAGAATAAATCTTGAAAGCTAATAACATTTTCACATTTTTTACAGTGTTGATTAGTTTTTGTTAGAAGAATAAATCTTGAAAGTACAACAATAAGAGTTCCCTCATGAACCTAAAGTGATCTCATTTTTTGCGTCTGGAATCTTGAAATGTCAGTTCTTAAAGGTTGTGAAAACCTTAGCAATGCACAAATTTAGCCCATGTCAATATGCATCTCGTGTGGTCTTAATTTTAGTTTGATGTAACCATGTATCATGTATGAGACAATTTGGATTTATAAAATAATAAATTAACTTGTTTGTATGTTAACATTCTAGAAAAAGGTTTGGAACTAAACCTTTTTATCTCTTTTAGTTTTGTTCCTTATAACTGATTTTATGTTGTAAGAAACAAAGAAGACTAGCTAGAAAGCATTGTCATTGGTGGTAGATCGGAACTAGGGTCTAACTTTTGTTATATAGACAATTTACACTGTTAAAAGTAACAAAATTTCTACCTCACAATAAACTAGCTAAGATCAATTCCTGCTAATAGCAAAAAATTTTACATCTTCTAACAATACAAGTAATATCGCCAGTCAAAATCTAAAAGAACTCAAAATGTAGATTTAGTCAAATTAGATGAGCAAACAGCTGCAACTTCTTGTCTCTTTTATATGTGACATTGACCTACCTTTAAGCACGAATCAAATAGTGCAAAATTATATATTGGTAGAGAATGACATGGCTTAGATGCTAATTATGTAACTGTAGGAGAACTTAGTATTTTTATTACATATTTTATTTTATAAAAAAGAACAGATCTCTGATCAAATTTGATAAAACAGTGTCTATAAATCTAATAAGTTTTTTTTTTTTTTTCAATTCAAAGTTATAATATAAATACAAAATGAGGAGGTCGTATAAACTATGAATCATTATCTAGGGATTAAAAATCATACTTAGTTTACTTGCATATTATATGTCAGAGTCTCAGATCTCTGTATATAATGCAATCAAGATTAGTAACTAGACTGTAACTATGACTTCTCTTCTTAATTCCTTTGCAGCCATGAAGCAAAACTCCTGGAAAGCATTGCTGAACACATACATAAAAAGTTGATTCCAAAGTTACCATCATGCACAGAGAACTGTGTTGGAATGCTAAGAAGGATTGGTTTGGGTTCTGACTTATGTGGAAGAAATGAAGATTTCTAGCATGGTACTATTAATGAAATAAAAAAGTGTTCTGCATATCAAAATTTTCAAGGCATTGAAATAAGTTATGACTATTTAATGCCAACAGAGCAAAGCATTTTTCTTGATATTTTTTTTTGAAATATTAAATACACTAACAAATAAAAGTAAAAATTAATGCGAATGATGAAATTCTTGATATAAAATGTTATCCATTATGATAAAATATATTATTATAATTTAGAGTTTCTGGATACATATGAGGAAGATTCTTGTTATGAGTTATTCCGTTATAGTTAAAAGAAGACATAGCAAATGGGAGACCAATATGGTCTTATCTAGATGCAACAACCCAATTCACCTTTTTAATTATTTATTAACGATTCACCTTTATTTTAATTTCCACACAAATTACCAAAGTAAACGTTCATTCAGCTATTCTGCACCCTCTCTTTTCCCTGTAGTGTGTAGGCCATATCTTTAAAGAAAATGGTTTGCACTCCTTCCTGGCTTTCTCCTATCCTGTGATGGAAGCTACCCAAGCAGCTTCTGCTCACTTTCCTCTCTATTCACACGCACTAAACCATGATATTTATTTGCTATTTAATCTATGTTAACAATATTTACTAAACACAACACTGCTAAAAAAAATATACACACCACAAAACACAATCTGTTATTACACTTTCCCATATACATGGCAATGGCATCTTTAGCTGCTGAAGCCTCTTCTTTCTCCACTCCTCCTTCACCAAGATCATGGACCTATCACGTGTTCTTGAGTTTCCGGGGTGAAGACACTCGCACAGGCTTCACTGATCATTTATGTGCCTCGCTTGAAAGGAAGGGAATCACAACTTTCAGGGATGACAAAGACCTTGAGAGAGGTCAAGTTATCTCTCTTGAACTTCTCAGAGCAATTCAAGAGTCCATGTTCGCGGTCGTTGTTCTCTCGCCAAACTATGCTTCCTCTGCTTGGTGCTTGGATGAGCTTCAAAAGATTGTTGAGTGCAAACACAACCTGGGGCTACAGATTGTGCCTGTCTTCTATGGTGTTGAGCCCTCTGATGTGCGACACCAAAAAGGAACCTTTGATGAAGCTTTCAGAAAACATGAACACAGATTTGGTGAAGGCAGTGAGAGGGTTAGAAGGTGGAGAGATGCTTTCGCACAAATTGCTAGTTATTCTGGTTGGGATTCCAAACATCAGTAAGTAATTCTTCATTTATTTTCTACTATGTTAATCTGAATGCACACTATGGTAATTAAGGGTTTTGGTGTAAATGATAACCATCTAATTGCTGAAGTGCTATTTCTATTTTCGGAATGATTCTTCATCAAGTTATAATATTTATACTACGTATTTTTGTTAGAAAATTATATCTTTGCTTAATTTTGGAAACTAAAACACCGGTTACACTATTTTGCTAGTGTTTCTTGAGTGACAAGCAAGATGTATGACTTTTCTTCACTTTATGATCTTTCTAGACTTGAGGCAAGATTTGTGGAAAGCATTTCTGAACACATACATAGAAAGCTAATTCCGAAATTGCCATCTTGCACTAAGAATCGTGTTGGGATTGCTTCAAGGTTGGAGGAAGTGATTAATCTCATAGGTATTGGGTTGAATGATGTTCGCTTTTTAGGGATATGGGGAATGGGTGGCATAGGAAAGACAACTATAGCGAGAGCAGTATACGAAGCCATCCGAGGTGAATTCAAAGTTTGTTGCTTCATGCGAAATGTTAGAGAGTTGTCTGCAAAAAATGGTTTTGTTCAGTTGCAAAGAGACCTTCTTGCATGTCTAAACATAAATAGCTATTTTCATGACATAGAAGATGGAAAATCAATGATAAAAAGTGCTTTGTGCAATAAGAAAGTTCTTCTTGTTCTTGATGATGTAAGTGAGCTAAAGCAATTAGAGAATTTAGCAGAGAATCAAGATTGGTTTGGACCGGGAAGTAGAATAATAATCACAGCCAGAGATATGCACTTGCTAGATATACATGGAGTCCATGGAACTTATGAAGTTAAAGGGTTAGATCAAGAAGAAGCTTATAATCTGTTTTGTTTGAAAGCCTTTAAACAACTTGAACCTAAAGAAGGATATTCTTCTCTGGGTAAAGAAGTTGTGAAATATACTAAGGGTCTTCCTTTGGCAGTTGAGGTTTTAGGTTCCTATCTGTATAGAAGAAATGCTGAGTTTTGGCATAGTACCATTAGAGAAATAATGAATTTTCCACATTTTGAAGTTCTCAATGCATTGAAAATAAGCTACAATCATTTGATGCCAACCGAGAAGAATATTTTTCTTGATATTGCTTGTTTCTTCAAAGGAATGGAAAAAGATGAGGCAATACATATATTAAGAATGTGTGATTTTTGCGTTGGAGTTGGAAGTGATATTGGAAGCGGAATTGTTACATTGATTGATAAAGCTTTGGTAACTTTAGATCAGAATAATAAGTTAGAAATGCATGATTTGCTTCAAGAAATGGGGAGGCATATTGTGTATAAAGAATCTCCATGTAACCCAGGCAAGCGTAGCAGGCTGTGGTCTAAAGATGACATTCATCAAGTGTTGACAAATGATCTGGTAGGTGAAACTTCCTTTACAACTGATTGATCTGATATGAAAATAAACATTTATTTGTTTTATTTCCTATTTTCCTCAAGTTTTATCAATGTCCAAGTTTCCTTCTATTTCTTAAGGTCACATTATAGGTATCTCAGTTGATTGTAAAATTTATTCTCTGTCATGTTTATTTTGTTCAGGGAACAGAAGCAATTCAAAGTATGGTTCTAAGCTTTGGACATGATAAATTTTATTGGTTTCGGAGTAAGCCATTCTCAGCACAATGGAGCATTGAAGCCTTCTCAAAGACAACACAGTTAAGATATCTCAGTTTACCATACATGGAACTTCCCCTTGGCCTCAACCACTTCCCTAGTTCAGTAAGAGTTCTGCATTGGGATTTTTGTCCTTTGGAAACTCTCCCCTTGTTAAATCAACAATATCAAGCTGTTGAAATCAAAATGCAACGTAGCAACCTTGAACAAGTTTGGCATGGCAAAAAGGTTAGATCATTTCATCAACAGATCTTTTAAATTTGATTTTACCATATTGACTTATGAAAGACTATTATATGTTGAAATTTGTGTGTTTTCTTTCTTTTTAATCAGTTTTTCGAAAAGCTGAAGTACCTGGATTTGAGTAGCTCCCGGAACCTAAAGCAGACACCTGATATTTCTGGGGTTCCCATTCTTGAAACATTTGATCTCCAAGGTTGTGATAGCCTAACTGAGGTTCACATATCCCTCGTACACCACAAGAACCTTGTTCACTTAAATCTAAGCTACTGTGAAATGCTTAAAACTCTTCCAGGTAAATTGGAGATGAGTTCCTTGAAGGAGCTAATCATTGAGCATTGTGAGAGTTTCGAAAATCCCCCGGAGTTTGGAGAATGCATGAGAAAATTGTCAAAGCTTTCTCTAAGCGGAACTCCTATAGGAAAGTTACCCTCATCACTTGGAAATTTAGTTGGCCTTGAAGATTTGAACATAAAGGGTTGTGGAAAACTTGATTCTGTTCCTGATACCATTCATAGGTTAAAGTCCCTCAAGAACTTGGATCTTGGCTCTTGTTTTAACCTTCATGGATTACCATCTTCAATTTCAAGCCTCCCTTTGTTGAGTAATCTAAATTTGAGTGGATGTTACCAGAGTGAAATATCTTTCTCTCATGATCTATTTTGCTACTTCCCATCATTGATGCATTTGGATCTAAGTGGTCACTGGTTTGCTAATATCCCAATAAGCATTCATGAACTTTCCAAGCTTAGGTCCCTTAAGCTAAATAGATGTGGTTGTCTTCAGTTTCTTCCAAAACTTCCATCTAGTATTAGAGAATTAGAAGCATATGGGTGTAGATCACTGAACATACTTGAATCCAATGTTTTGTCAACCATTTGCACTGCCTTTAAATCTTCTAGTAGCCAGGATCAAGAAAATCAAGGTGTGGTCTTGGAAATGCTGATCCCAAGTGCCAAAATTCCATCTTTGTTTGTCAATTATTCTCTGAATGGTAATGATGCAGCACAAGCAGTAGTCCCATATCCAAGTGATTGCCGTCTGAATAAAAATTTAAAGGGTATTGCAGTATGTTTCCTGTTTTATACAAAGTTTTGGGGATTTGATAAATCAGTGAAGTTGAATTTGTCTGTTAGCAATGGTAATAGGTGCATCATTCCTTGGAGAACATATAGAATGTGTGATGGTTATCACCTTTACATTCTCTGCTTGACCAATGATTACTTCAGGGGAGAATTTCACCGAGATATGGGGTTTAAACTATTGCTTCGGCCGGAGGTTGAGTATGGGGAATTTGATTCTGAAGAGTTCGAATATCTTCCTTGTTATCATGCCAAAGTATTGAGCACTGGCTGGACATGCATTGAGGATATTGAAGATTTGAACAAAAGTGAGATTGAAAGGCAAAAGAATGAAAGACAAAGTCTGTTTGACTTGAACAAAAGCATTGAGATAATGGATATATGTGAGACAAACAAATTTGAAGATAATGTGAGTGAACTGAACAACTTTGGCAGGGAAGAAAGGTATGGCCATTTCCCAAGAGCACTATTTAATTTTTTGAGAAGAATCAATTTTGAAAGCTAATAACATTTTCACATTTTTTTTCCAATTTTGATTAGTTTTTGAAGAAGCTGGAGTATACAAATTTGATTTTGGCCAAGAACTAAAGTGATCTCATTTTTCCGGGTCTGGAAACATGAAACATCAGTTCTTAAAAGCTGTGGAAGCCTTAGCAATGCACAACTTCAGTTGTTGTCAATCTGCATTGTGTTATATAAATTTGAGTTTGATGTAACCATGCATGAAACGATTTGAATTTATAAAATATTAAACTGTTTGTATGTTAATGTTCTAGAAAAAGATATGGAACTAAAAACCTTTTTATTTATTTTGTGTGTGTGTTCCTCATGACAGATTTTATTTTTTTAGAAGCAAGAGACTACAAGTATTTAGAAGCAAGCACTGTTATTGGTGGTAGCTAGGGACTAGGGTCTAACTTGTTACATAACCAATTTACACTATCAAAAAATAACAAAAATTCTAACTCAAAATAAGCAGCTAAGATCAACTCTTGCTAATAGTTAAGCATCTTACATCTTTTAACAATACAAGTAAAATCACCCGTTAAAGCTAAAGGACTCAAAATTCAGATTTTCAACCAAATTAGATGAGCAAACAGCTTCTACCTTCTGCCTCATTTCTTTGGGTCCAGAAACAAGAATTCCCACATTTGACCCCTTCAGTTGCAATAGTAATCCTTCAAAAAAGAAAAAATAAAAGAAAATAAAAAACACAGAAAAAAAAGTATAGAAAAAGAAAAGAGGGCAATTCCATTCCCTTTTGGTGTCTCTAGGCTATAGTTTAAAATAAAATGCCCTTCACTTGAGGTTAGTGATATATTTATAAAGGTAATTAGTGTTATATTTTACAAAATAATAGCAAATTGCCCAATTCTTAGGTCAGGTCTTGCACCATAGTGTACATTGGTAGCATGGGCAAGGATTTGGCTTCGTAGGCTTTCCAATTCTCTTATACGTCACAAACTTTGGAAGTTGTTGACCCTACTGATGGAGATGACCACTCTATATTTTGTACCTTCTTTACTTCCTTACAAGTATATCAATTTAGTCCCCTGAAAAATATCTCACATTAGTCTAATTCCTGAAAAATATGTCACAAGTATATCAATTTACTTCCTTACTAGTATAGTTACAGAATTTGTGCATCATTCCCTGGTTCCTCCTACCTATGCATCAGAGTAAGTGGTCGATTACTTAATAAAGAAGAAACATTCAAGAAAACAAAAACTAAGTGGTCGATTACTTAATGACTTTATTGGTTTTAAATTTGATCTCTTTTGTTTAAAAGCTTTGAAACAATAAAAACCCGTCCAAGGGTATTTGAGTTTATCCATAGAAGTGGTCAAATATATTGGTGGTCTTCCATTGGCACTTCAAGTATTGACATCGTATTGAAATAGTAAAGAGCATTCATGGCCCAATAATGTTGAAGAGAATAAGTCATGACAGTTTAGATTTCATGGAAAAGAATGTCTTTTTAGATATTGCTTGTTGTTTTAAAAGAAAAAGAAGACACTATGTAACAAATTCATTAAAAAAACCAGGGTTATTATTTTGAAGGTTGTATTGATGGAAAGACCATTGATAACAATAGATGAGAATAATATGTTTGCCATCCATAATTTGCTTCAAGACATGTATAATTATATATGGTATTGTTTGATACAGATATAGGTTTCTATAATTTCTGGTTGCATATGACTAGCGAGTTTTGATCCTAGCAATGATGAAGCCACTTTCTCTGTAAACTTCCTTTACTATAATTTTTATGCAAATTTCATTAGGCTTATAAAGTCATTCAAAATTACAAAAAAATAAAAGCAACAAAACAATGAGAGTATTTTACTGAGCATAATATTTAGTTGAGTGCAGCAACAACCTGGGGCTACAGATTGTGGCAGTGTTCTATCATGTCAAGCCTTGCAACGTCAGGCATCAAATTGGAGCCTTTGAAGATGCTTTCAAGAAACATGAACTCAGATTTGGACAAGAAAGTGACAGGGTTAGAAGATGGAGAAATGCCTTAACACAAGTTGTCAGTTATTCTAATTGCGACTCTGAACGATTCGAGTAAGCTAACTCACCATTAAACTCATTTATTTTGCTGTCCTAATTTATGTGCCATAAATATAAATATCGAATGTCCTTTTTGTTCTATGGCGCGAGCAAAATCTAAATCTTATGGGGTGTGTTTGTTTTATAATTTGGATCAGTTCTCACTTTTCAGTAAAATAACTTTCAGATGTAAACAATATTATTTATTGAAATCTCAAACATTACACATACAGTCATATTCAAATTAAAGCAGTAGCTTGTTTTATACTTTTATCAACTTAAGAAGTTATAATCAACTTCTGTAGCTTACAATTAATCATTAACCAATCACGTAACGAATTCATTTACATTTAAGGTGTGATGTTACCCGCTTACATCTATGAGGCTATGTAATGTAATTGTGACGTGGAAGAATGAGATTGGGCTGGAAAGAATATTTGAATAGTTTAATAACTTGATATTAACATTATGGCAAATTTGGAGATCACATTAGTTATCAAGATTCAAGAATTTAACTTTCCACAACTTTGGTATCAAATTTGTGTATTATAAATTGAATAGATAGATAGTTAAATAAATGTGCATTAGAAAATACAAAAAAAATTCAGAAAGACAAAGAATAGAAATTTTGGAACACTTACATTATCCTCCTTAGGATTTTGTATTCCCCTTCTAAGTTCTAATGGAATTTCTTAAGGTTATTGTTACTTTATTTTGGTTCTATTTATTGCCAAACTTTACACAGAAATTGCTTTCTTGTATAGGAACGAGGCCATACTCGTGGAAAGCATTACTCAACATATACATGAAAGATTGATTATGAAATTACCATCTTCAATGGAGAATCTGGTAGGGATTGATTCAAGGTTGGAAGAAGTTGTAAGACACATCGGTATTGGGGTGGATGATGTTCGTTTCATTGGCATATGTGGAATGGGTGGCATAGGTAAGACAACTATTGCTAGAAGAGTCTATGAAAGCATTCAAAGTGAATTTAAAGCTAGTTGTTTTCTTGTCAATGTAAGAGAGACACGTGAGAAAAAGAGGTATTGTTCAAATACAGAAGCAACTTCTTGCTTGTTGATTAAAATTTTAAATCAACTTGCATGGACTAAAATCTTCATGAAACATGGTTAAAGAATTGAAGAAGAAAAGTTTGAGTTGAAAACAATAATCATCTATTTACTAGAAGATGTTGGAAGCTTGAAGAGTTTTGAAGAACATTCAAAAGAATAGCACAACTACAATATACTAGAACATTGAAGAAGTTCAAAATCAAATTGAATTGGAATTGAATGGAAGTTGCACTCATCACCTCCATACTAGAAGAATCATGAAGTGCATTGGAAGCTTCAAGATTGATGACTAAGCTTAATAAAGAATTTTCAAGATGTGCTAGAAATTACAAGAAGTTACTTATTTGAATAGTCAAAGTAAGAAGCAAAGTTGGATAAGTATGTGTATTAAGAAACTAGTAGAATCATGAACTTTAAGTATAAAACTTTGCCTATATAAAGGCACATATGCCTTATGTATTTTGTGTGTTCCATAATAAAATGAGTATGTTTTGAAATTCTCTCCTTTGTTTTATGAGTGTTAGTGAGTTTGAGAGATGAAAACATGATAGTGTCTTTTATATGAGTGAGTGATTATAGGGCCAATTAAGTTGTAGGTATTTTATTTACATTTGGTATCTGGTTAATCCAGCGCCTGTTGTTTGAGAGTTTGTGAGGTGTGAAAGAGTTCTCACATAGTTGTTTATTCATATAGTCGGTATGGCAAACACTTTCAATATTGTGTGGTCCGGTACCAAGTTAGATGAAAAACTTGATTATAGTTATTGGGAGACTTTGATGTCTACCCATTTGAAGGCCCAGAACCTGTGGAATTTCATTGAACCAGGTTTGCAAGAAGGAGCAGATGCTGCCCAACAGAGGAGAGATCAATTGGCGCTATCTCAAATTCATCAAGGAGTAGATTATACGGTGTTTGGCAAAATAACAAATGCCAAAAGTGCAAAAGAAGCATGGAACATATCGAAACTGTCATATAAAGGCGTAGATAAAGCTCAGAAAGCAAAGCTACAGTCTTTGAGAAGAGAATATGAAAGGTATGAGATGTCTAGCTCAGAAACTGTTGAGCAATATTTTACTCGTGTTACAGACCTTGTCAATAAGATGAGAGTTTATGGAGAAGATATGCCCGATAGCAAAGTGGTGGAGAAAATTCTTCGCACCATGCCGATGAAGTATGACCATGTGGTGACTACGATACTAGAGTCCCACGATATGGACACCATGAAGATTGCAGAGTTGCAAGGAATCATAGAAAGCCACATCAGCAGAATATTGGAGAAGTCAGAAAAATCAACTGAGGAAGCCCTGAAAAGTCGAGTGAATTTAAACAATGTTGCAGAATCAAGTCATACACAAGTAGGACGAGGTCATGGTTTTAATTTTCAAAGTAGAGGCAGAGGAAGTTTCAGAGGTAGAGGCTGTGGCAATTACAACCAAAGAAGTTACAATAACTTTACACCACCTAATCAAGGAAGAGGTGGAACGAATTTTAGGCCTGTCAACCGAGGAAGAGGTCGAGGAAATTTTTATCAAGAAAGAACCAATTTCAACTGCTTTTATTGTGGAAAGTATGGACACAAAGCAGCAGATTGCAGATTCAAAATGGTGAATAACAATCAAGCACACGTTGCAGAAAATCAGCATCAAAATATTGATGATAATCCGAGTACTCAAACTTTATTTTTTACAAGTAATTCATGTGCTGAAGATGAAAATATATGGTACTTGGATAATGCTTGCCGTAATCATATGTCTGGTAGAAAGGAGTTATTTTCTTCTCTAGATGATTCAGTTAAACTATTATTGAAGTCTGGTAATAGAACGAAGATCCCTATTGAAGGAAAAGGGTACATACCAATTAGATTGAAGGATGGTTCTCTGAGTTATATTTCTGATGTTTTCTATGCTCCTTAACTTGATTACAATTTACTGAGTACTAGAGTGAGACCCGCGCAATGCGCGGAGAGGTAGATTATTTATACTATATAGTATATTTTAATAAATGTGATATTAAAAATATTTTAGAGAACATATTATAAATAGATTTTGAATTTATTTATTTTTAAAAAAGACATAGGTTATTTATATTAGAGTTATACAAAACTGCATTTTCTTTTTTTTTTTTTCATTTTTCGATTTGCATTAATGGCTACACTTTGTCTTTTCTTGCGGTTTTTTTGTTTGTAAATAATGAAAAAAAATAAATGAACGAGAATGAAAAACATATAAAAATGTTTTAGATTTAAGGAATTTTTTATAATTAGTATAAGAGATTAAGAAATGAAGAGTAATAAGAGTCTTAATATGTATTAGTTGTAGAATTTGAATTTTTTATAATTATTATGACACTTTTAATGTATGTTTATTGCATTTAATTAGTACTTGATGTTTCAATTGGATAATAATAGATAAGATTAAATAATAATTTATAATTTGATGATGAAATATTGCAATCGATAATATATAGGGAGCAATAATTTTAAATGCACATTAATTTTGGTTGTGAGTGTTGCACAGAACCGTTTACAAAAAAGGAATACATAAACTTGTGCTACTTGCAATGAGTTCACAATTAAAATGTTATTATTTATAACAAATAAATAGGGCTATTGAAAATGATATTGAACAATGAGAAGAGTAAACGGCAAAGTTGAAAATCTTTAGGAAGATACATGAGACAAATTTCCTACGTTGGTGGCGCCAAATTGTGACGTTGGTCTGAGACCTAGAATTGAGCTCTGGAGAACTGTTTACAAAAGAGGAATACATAAACTTGTGCTACTTGCAATGAGTTCACAATTAAAATGTTATTATTTACAACAAATAAATAGGGCTATTGAAGATGATATTGAACAATGAGAAGAGTAAACGACAAAGTTGAAAATCTTTACGAAGATACCTGAGACAAATTTCCTATGTTGGCGGCGCCGAAAGGTGACGTTGGTCTGAGACCCGAAATCAAGCTCTAGCAGGGAAACCGCAAGAGGAGGAATGGAGTTTGCCCTGGTTTCTACAATTTATGCAATGCGGCTCCGCCGGAGATGGACATGGCGATGTACAATTTATTTTGAGGAAAAAACAATGGCTCATGGGACCGGAAGAGGATGGAGAAAATAGGATGGGACCGGAAGAGGATGGAGGAAATAGGATCTTGCTACGGAGAGGTGCTAAGAGGGTGAGTGTTTGAGAAAGGTAATAAGCTCTTTGGTTTTGAGAGCTTTTTGTTAGGGTAAATGTTAATTTGTGTTTTTGTTGTTTTAGAAATAAGGATTGATTTGGAAAAAAATAATTTGTTGGTTTTTATTGTGTTTTTTAGTTGTTTTTTATGTTTTTTTTTATGTGAAAATAAAAGTTGATTTGGCAAGATTTGAGTGGTAAATTCTAAAATTTTTCCAAATAAGCGTTAGTGCTGACATGGCATTAGTAGAAGAAAAGAAATAACTTAGAAGCAATGTGAGTAAATCTATGTACCTACTTTTATATATTAAGAATAGATGAGGCAATTATCTGAGAAGGGATATAAGATGATAACTTATCATGGATATTGCACTGTGTTTGACAACAACGGAAGATTCATAGATAAAGCAAAGATGACTTCAAACAGAATGTTTCCATTAAAAATTCAACATGTTAATCCCTCTTGCATGAGTTCTGTGATACTTGATGATAACTGGTTGTGGCATATGCGGTTTGGGCACTTTTATTTTTCTGGCCTAAACTACCTGTCAAGAAAATGACTTGTTTCTGGTCTACCACGGATTCATATTCCCAATTGTGTTTGTGAGATTTGTCAACTGGAAAAGAAGCACAGAGATCCATTCCCTACAGGAAAGTCTTGGAGAGTTAGAAGATTATTTGAAATTGTGCATTCAGATCTCTGTTCTGTAGAAGTTCCAAGTAACGGTGGTAGTAGGTACTTTATCACTTTTATTGATGATTTTAGTAGATATACATGGGTATACTTTCTGAAGCAAAAATTAGAAGCATGTGATGTCTTTAAGACATTCAAGGCGTTTGTCGAAAAACAAAGTGGCTGTAAAATCAAAATTCTCAGAACAGACAGAGGAACAGAATATCTTGCATGTTCAGATTACTTTAAGCAACACGGAATTCAACACCAACTAACAATTAGATACACTCCTTAACAAAATGGAGTTGCTGAAAGAAAGAACAGAACCATCATGGATATGGTCAGATGCATGCTCAAGTCAAAACAAATGCCTAAAGAATTTTGGGCAAAAGCAGTTGCAACAGCAGTTCATATTTTAAACAGGTGTCGAACAAAAAGTGTTCATGATAAAACTCTAGAGGAATCTTGGAGTCGAAAGCGGCCTTCCATTCATCATTTCAGAGTCTTTAGGTGTATCGCTTATGCCCATGTACCAGATCAATTAAGGAAGAAGTTAGATGACAAAGGCGATAAGTGTATATTTATTGGCTATAGCACAGACTCAAAAGCATACAAGCTGTATAATCCAGAATCAAAGAAAGTGATCATCAGCAGAGACGTGACGTTCGACGAGAAAGACATGTGGAACTGGAACACAAAGACAGAAAAGCAGCTGACTATAATTCCAAATACATGTGACGAAGTAGAAGAAAGACAAATTGACACAATTGAACAACCAGAATCATCTAGAAGATCGCAAAGAGAACGGAGACTACCTGCTAGATTAGCAGATTATGAAGTTGGCAATGACAACGATCCGTCCGATGAAGAAATCATAAATTTTGCTCTATTTTCAGATTGTGAGCCATTGAACTTTGAAGAAGCCTCTAAAGACAACAATTGGAAGAAAGCAATGGATGAGGAGATTCATGACATTGAGAAGAATGACACATGGGAGCTGACAGATTTACCAGCAGATAAGAAGCCGATTGGAGTAAAGTGGGTTTACAAGACTAAGTACAAACCCAATGGCGAAGTTGATCGTTTCAAAGCAAGATTAGTTGCAAAAGGATACAAACAAAAACCAGTGATCGAGTATTGTCCAACTGAAGAACAAGTTGCTGATATATTTACAAAGCCATTGAAGATCGAGTTATTTTACAAATTGAAGAAGATGCTTAATTATGCAAGTTTGATTTAAGGGAAGCAATGTTGATTAAAATTTTAAATCAACTTGCATGGACTAGAATCTTCATGAAACATGGTTAAAGAATTGAAGAAAAAAAGTTTGAGTTGAAAACAATAATCATCTATTTACTAGAAGATGTTGGAAGCTTGAAGAGTTTTGAAGAACATTCAAAAGAATAGCACAACTACAATATACTAGAACATTGAAGAAGTTCAAAATCAAATTGAATTGGAATTGAATGGAAGTTGCACTCATCACCTCCATACTAGAAGAATCATGAAGTGCATTGGAAGCTTCAAGATTGATGACTAAGCTTAATAAAGAATTTTCAAGATGTGCTAGAAATTACAAGAAGTTACTTATTTGAATAGTCAAAGTAAGAAGCAAAGTTGGATAAGTATGTGTATTAAGAAACTAGTAGAATCATGAACTTTAAGTATAAAACTTTGCCTATATAAAGGCACATATGTCTTATGTATTTTTTCTGTGTTCCATAATAAAATGAGTATGTTTTGAAATTCTCTCCTTTGTTTTATGAGTGTTAGTGAGTTTGAGAGATGAAAACATGATAGTGTCTTTTATATGAGTGAGTGATTATAGGGCCAATTAAGTTGTGGGTATTTTATTTACATTTGGTATCTGGTTAATCCAGCGCCTGTTGTTTGAGAGTTTGTGAGGTGTGAGAGAGTTCTCACATAGTTATTTATTCATAGAGTCGGTATGGCAAACACTTTCAATATTGTGTGGTCCGGTCCCAAGTTAGATGAAAAACTTGATTATAGTTATTGGGAGACTTTGATGTCTACCCATTTGAAGGCCCAGAACCTGTGGAATTTCATTGAACCAGGTTTGCAAGAAGGAGCAGATGCTGCCCAACAGAGGAGAGATCAATTGGCGCTATCTCAAATTCATCAAGGAGTAGATTATACGGTGTTTGGCAAACTAACAAATGCCAAAAGTGCAAAAGAAGCATGGAACACATTGAAACTGTCATATAAAGGCGTAGATAAAGCTCAGAAAGCAAAGCTACAGTCTTTGAGAAGAGAATATGAAAGGTATGAGATGTTTAGCTCAGAAACTGTTGAGCAATATTTTACTCGTGTTACAGACCTTGTCAATAAGATGAGAGTTTATGGAGAAGATATGCCCGATAGCAAAGTGGTAGAGAAAATTCTTCGCACCATGCCGATGAAGTATGACCATGTGGTGACTACGATACTAGAGTCCCACGATATGGACACCATGAAGATTACAGAGTTGCAAGGAATCATAGAAAGCCACATCAGCAGAATATTGGAGAAGTCAAAAAAATCATCTGAGGAAGCCCTAAAAAGTCGAGTGAATTTAAACAATGTTGCAGAATCAAGTCATACACAAGTAGGACGAGGTCATGGTTTTAATTTTCAAAGTAGAGGCAGAGGAAGTTTCAGAGGTAGAGGCTGTGGCAATTACAACCAAAGAAGTTACAATAACTTTACACCACCTAATCAAGGAAGAGGTGGAACGAATTTTAGGCCTGTCAACCGAGGAAGAGGTCGAGGAAATTTTTATCAAGAAAGAACTAATTTCAACTGCTTTTATTGTGGAAAGTATGGACACAAAGCAGCAGATTGCAGATTCAAAATGGTGAATAACAATCAAGCACACGTTGCAAAAAATCAGCATCAAAATATTGATGATAATCCAAGTACTCAAACTTTATTTTTTACAAGTAATTCATGTGCTGAAGATGAAAATATATGGTACTTGGATAATGCTTGCAGTAATCATATGTCTGGTAGAAAGGAGTTATTTTCTTCTCTAGATGATTCAGTTAAACTATTATTGAAGTTTGGTAATAGTACGAAGATCCCTATTGAAGGAAAAGGGCACATACCAATTAGATTGAAGGATGGTTCTCTGAGTTATATTTCTGATGTTTTCTATGCTCCTTAACTTGATTACAATTTACTGAGTACTAGAGTGAGACCCGCGCAATGCGCGGAGAGGTAGATTATTTATACTATATAGTATATTTTAATAAATGTTATATTAAAAAATTTAGAGAACATATTATAAATAAATTTTGAATTTATTTATTTTTAAGAAAGACATAGGTTATTTATATTAGAGTTATACAAAACTGCATTTTCTTTTTTTTTTTTTCATTTTTCGATTTGCATTAATGGCTACACTTTGTCTTTTCTTGCGGTTTTTTTGTTTGTAAATAATGAAAAAAAAATAAATGAATGAGAATGAAAAACATATAAAAATGTTTTAGATTTAAGGAATTTTTTATAATTAGTATAAGAGATTAAGAAATGAAGAGTAATAAGAGTCTTAATATGTATTAGTTGTAGAATTTGAATTTTTTATAATTATTATGACACTTTTAATGTATGTTTATTGCATTTAATTAGTACTTGATGTTTCAATTGGATAATAATAGATAAGATTTTTTTTTGTTTTAATTTTTTTAAAACATTTTACTAAATAGTGATTGGTTGATTTTCATCTAGCAATTTTGGGTATTAACTCTTCCGGTCTGTCATTACCACTGCAAATCCTTCTACAACAAAGAGAATAAGACATGGTCAAAGAATGATAATCCATTCTAAGTAAATTGTGGAAGGAATACTACACATGTGGAATAACAATTTGAAAAAGAGGAACACGTAAATGTAAATTGTGGAAGAAGTACTCCACATGTAAAATAATAATTTATAATTTGATGATGAAATATTGCAATCGATAATATATAGGGAGCAATAATTTTAAATGCACATTAATTTTGGTTGTGAGTGTTGCACAGAACCGTTTACAAAAAAGGAATACATAAACTTGTGCTACTTGCAATGAGTTCACAATTAAAATGTTATTATTTATAACAAATAAATAGGGCTATTGAAAATGATATTAAACAATGAGAAGAGTAAACGGCAAAGTTGAAAATCTTTAGGAAGATACGTTGTAGAATTTGAATTTTTTTATAATTATTATGACACTTTTAATGTATGTTTATTGCATTTAATTAGTACTTGATGTTTCAATTGGATAATAATAGATAAGATTTTTTTTTGTTTTAATTTTTTTAAAACATTTTACTAAATAGTGATTGGTTGATTTTCATCTAGCAATTTTGGGTATTAACTCTTCCGGTCTGTCATTACCACTGCAAATCCTTCTACAACAAAGAGAATAAGACATGGTCAAAGAATGATAATCCATTCTAAGTAAATTGTGGAAGGAATACTACACATGTGGAATAACAATTTGAAAAAGAGGAACACGTAAATGTAAATTGTGGAAGAAGTACTCCACATGTACAATAACAATTTATAATTTGATGATGAAATATTGCAATCGATAATATATAGGGAGCAATAATTTTAAATGCACATTAATTTTGGTTGTGAGTGTTGCACAGAACCGTTTACAAAAAAGGAATACATAAACTTGTGCTACTTGCAATGAGTTCACAATTAAAATGTTATTATTTATAACAAATAAATAGGGCTATTGAAAATGATATTGAACAATGAGAAGAGTAAACGGCAAAGTTGAAAATCTTTAGGAAGATACATGAGACAAATTTCCTACGTTGGTGGCGCCAAATTGTGACGTTGGTCTGAGACCCAGAATTGAGCTCTGGAGAACTGTTTACAAAAGAGGAATACATAAACTTGTGCTACTTGCAATGAGTTCACAATTAAAATGTTATTATTTACAACAAATAAAATTGAACAATGGGAAGAGTAAACGACAAAGTTGAAAATCTTTACGAAGATACCTGAGACAAATTTCCTATGTTGGCGGCGCCGAAAGGTGACGTTGGTCTGAGACCCGAAATCGAGCTCTAGCAGAGAAACCGCAAGAGGAGGAATGGAGTTTGCCTTGGTTTCTACAATTTATGCAATGCGGCTCCGCCGGAGATGGACATGGCGATGTACAATTTATTTTGAGGAAAAAACAATGGCTCATGGGACCGGAAGAGGATGGAGAAAATAGGATGGGACCGGAAGAGGATGGAGGAAATAGGATCTTGCTACGGAGAGGTGCTAAGAGGGTGAGGGTTTGAGAAAGGTAATAAGCTCTTTGGTTTTGAGAGCTTTTTGTTGGGGTAAATGTTAATTTGTGTTTTTGTTGTTTTAGAAATAAGGATTGATTTGGAAAAAATTAATTTGTTGGTTTTTATTGTGTTTTTTAGTTGTTTTTTATGTTTTTTTTATGTGAAAATAAAAGTTGATTTGGCAAGATTTGAGTGGTAAATTCTAAAATTTTGCCAAATAAGCGTTAGTGCTGACATGGCGTTAGTAGAAGAAAAGAAATAACTTAGAAGCAATGTGAGTAAATCTATGTACCTACTTTTATATATTAAGAATAGATGAGGCAATTATCTGAGAAGGGATATAAGATGATAACTTATCATGGATATTGCACTGTGTTTGACAACAACGGAAGATTCATAGATAAAGCAAAGATGACTTCAAACAGAATGTTTCCATTAAAAATTCAACATGTTAATCCCTCTTGCATGAGTTCTGTGATACTTGATGATAACTGGTTGTGGCATATGCGGTTTGGGCACTTTTATTTTTCTGGCCTAAACTACCTGTCAAGAAAATGACTTGTTTCTGGTCTACTACGGATTCATATTCCCAATTGTGTTTGTGAGATTTGTCAACTGGGAAAGAAGCACAGAGATCCATTCCCTACAGAAAAGTCTTGGAGAGTTAGAAGATTACTTGAAATTGTGCATTCAGATCTCTGTTCTGTAGAAGTTCCAAGTAACGGTGGTAGTAGGTACTTTATCACTTTTATTGATGATTTTAGTAGATATACATGGGTATACTTTCTGAGGCAAAAATCAGAAGCATGTGATGTCTTTAAGACATTCAAGGCATTTGTCAAAAAACAAAGTGGCTGTAAAATCAAAATTCTCAGAACAGACAGAGAAACAGAATATCTTGCATGTTCAGATTACTTTAAGCAACACGGAATTCAACACCAACTAACAATTAGATACACTCCTTAACAAAATGGAGTTGCTGAAAGAAAGAACAGAACCATCATGGATATGGTCAAATGCATGCTCAAGTCAAAACAAATGCCTAAAGAATTTTGGGCAGAAGCAGTTGCAACAGCAGTTCATATTTTAAACAGGTGTCCAACAAAAAGTGTTCATGATAAAACTCTAGAGGAATCTTGGAGTGGAAAGCGGCCTTCCATTCATCATTTCAGAGTCTTTGGGTGTATCGCTTATGCCCATGTACCAGATCAATTAAGGAAGAAGTTAGATGACAAAGGCGAGAAGTGTATATTTATTGGCTATAGCACAGACTCAAAAGCATACAAGCTGTATAATCCAGAATCAAAGAAAGTGATCATCAGCAGAGACGTGACGTTCGACGAGAAAGACATGTGGAACTGGAACACAAAGACAGAAAAGCAGCTGACTATAATTCCAAATACATGTGACGAAGTAGAAGAAAGACAAATTGACACAATTGAACAACCAGAATCATCTAGAAGATCGCAAAGAGAACGGAGACTACCTGCTAGATTAGCAGATTATGAAGTTGGCAATGACAACGATCCGTCCGATGAAGAAATCATAAATTTTGCTCTATTTTCAGATTGTGAGCCATTGAACTTTGAAGAAGCCTCTAAAGACAACAATTGGAAGAAAGCAATGGATGAGGAGATTCATGACATTGAGAAGAATGACACATGGGAGCTGACAGATTTACCAGCAGATAAGAAGCCGATTGG
>NC_029788.2:121165062-121172057 GCF_000816755.2 Arachis ipaensis
AAGCAGTTGCAACAGCAGTTCATATTTTAAACAGGTGTCCAACAAAAAGTGTTCGTGATAAAACACCAGAGGAAGCTTGGAGTGGAAAGCGGCCTTCCATTCATCATTTCAGAGTCTTTGGGTGTATCGCTTATGCCCATGTACCAGATCAATTAAGGAAGAAGTTAGATGACAAAGGCGAGAAGTGTATATTTATTGGCTATAGCACAGACTCAAAAGCATACAAGCTGTATAATCCAGAATCAAAGAAAGTGATCATCAGCAGAGACGTGACGTTCGACGAGAAAGACATGTGGAACTGGAACACAAAGACAGAAAAGCAGCTGACTATAATTCCAAATACATGTGACGAAGTAGAAGAAAGACAAATTGACACAATTGAACAACCAGAATCATCTAGAAGATCGCAAAGAGAACGGAGACTACCTGCTAGATTAGCAGATTATGAAGTTGGCAATGACAACGATCCGTCCGATGAAGAAATCATAAATTTTGCTCTATTTTCAGATTGTGAGCCATTGAACTTTGAAGAAGCCTCTAAAGACAACAATTGGAAGAAAGCAATGGATGAGGAGATTCATGACATTGAGAAGAATGACACATGGGAGCTGACAGATTTACCAGCAGATAAGAAGCCGATTGGAGTAAAGTGGGTTTACAAGACTAAGTACAAACCCAATGGCGAAGTTGATCGTTTCAAAGCAAGATTAGTTGCAAAAGGATACAAACAAAAACCAGTGATCGAGTATTGTCCAACTGAAGAACAAGTTGCTGATATATTTACAAAGCCATTGAAGATCGAGTTATTTTACAAATTGAAGAAGATGCTTAATTCTGCAAGTTTGATTTAAGGGAAGCAATGTTGATTAAAATTTTAAATCAACTTGCATGGACTAGAATCTTCATAAAACATGGTTAAAGAATTGAAGAAGAAAAGTTTGAGTTGAAAACAATAATCATCTATTTACTAGAAGATGTTGGAAGCTTGAAGAGTTTTGAAGAACATTCAAAAGAATAGCACAACTACAATATACTAGAACATTGAAGAAGTTCAAAATCAAATTGAATTGGAATTGAATGGAAGTTGCACTCATCACCTCCATACTAGAAGAATCATGAAGTGCATTGGAAGCTTCAAGATTGATGACTAAGCTTAATAAAGAATTTTCAAGATGTGCTAGAAATTACAAGAAGTTACTTATTTGAATAGTCAAAGTAAGAAGCAAAGTTGGATAAGTATGTGTATTAAGAAACTAGTAGAATCCTGAACTTTAAGTATAAAACTTTGCCTATATAAAGGCTCATATGCCTTATGTATTTTGTGTGTTCCATAATAAAATGAGTATGTTTTGAAATTCTCTCCTTTGTTTTATGAGTGTTAGTGAGTTTGAGAGATGAAAACATGATAGTGTCTTTTATATGAGTGAGTGATTCTAGGGCCAATTAAGTTGTAGGTATTTTATTTACATTGCTAGCATGAACATAAATTCAGGTACTTTCAATGACGAGTTTGAGGGAAAAGGGATTATTTGTGACTCTTTATGCCGTAAGAAAGTCCTTCTAGTTCTCGATGATGTAGACGATGAAGGCCAATTGGAAAATTTGGCTGGTGAACAAGACTGGTTTGGTCCTGGAAGCAGAATAATAATCACAGAGATACACATGTACTAGAAGTGCATGGAGCCGTGAATAGAATTTGTAAGGTTGAAGGGTTGGAGCAAAATGAAGCACTTGAACTCTTTTATTTGAATGCTTTTAAAGGGCCAAAACCTGAAGAAGGGTATATGGATTTGTCCAAAGAAGTGGTTAAGTGTTGTGATGGTCTTCCATTGGCACTTGTAGTATTGGGTTCTCACCTTTGTGGTCGAACCATTCATGTTTGGCGCCGTGCTATTGCAAAAATAAAGAGCTGTCCACATAACAAAATTTTTAATACATTAAAAATAAGTTATGATGGTTTAGATCATTTGGAAAAGAATATATTTTTTAGATATTGCTTGCTTTTTCAAATGAGAATATTTAGAGAATGTGTCAAATATATTAAACAGGTGTGGTTATCATGCTGAAATTGGCATTGCTACTTTAATAGATAAATCTTTGCTCACTAGAACAAATGACGATGAGTGTGGCGATATACTCAGGATGCATGACCTTCTTGAAGATATGGGCAAACATATTGTAAAGCAAGAATCTCCCAATGATTTGAGCAAGCGTAGTAGATTGTGGTCTTATGAAGATGTTGATCGTGTCCTTACACAAAACAAGATATGTGCCATTTTTTTACAATTGTATGATACTATGATGTATAGAATTAAGATAAGAATCCATAATGAATAAATATTCTATGTAGGAATTTGAAGCAACTCATGGCATCGTTTTACGTTACATGAAGTGGACAGATTTGGATATAAGAGGTTTAGCTTTCTCAAATATGTGCAAGCTAAAGCTTCCCATTTTAGATGGCGTGAAAGTTCCCATTTTCTGCGATATTCCTTGTACATTTAAGGTTTTGCACTGAAACAATTGCACTTGCACTCTCTTTCCTAATTGAAAATCCTTCGGTAAATGATGACGTACAGCCTTGGGTGATCTGCAACGGTAAAGAATTATTTAACGCGCGCTATAGTTAGATAATAATTTGTGCATTGTGTGCGTGAACAGCTACTATTTTCGTAAGCTGTTATGCCAATACAATCGCTTCCAATTGCTATTTCCCAGTAATCATTATGATAATATCCGTGTACGGAGATCTGGAGCATGTTGGGTGTGCAAGCAAGACATTCAACATTTCAACAAATCAAAATTGAAAACAAGGAAAAGAAAAGCAACTCTTGAACTGAACATGGACATGACCTCACATTCTTCACCTTCTATATGAACAAGAGGACTAAGATGCTCGTGGTTGCCTATCATTGCCAAGCTTAGATCTCATCAGCTAAATGGTTCCCTAGATTTGAAGCTTTTGAGAGACCTCATTGCATCTATCCAACAGCCATGTGAACCCAGAAAGAAATGTAAATCTCTGGCACAAACACAGAAAATGAAGGGTTTATATATGTTTGGGGCTAGTATTAGTTGTTCTTTATGTCACTTTTGACTTCTTAATACACATCTTGTAATATGTCTTTTATTGTAAAAGCATGAGCAATCCATTTGTATATATTAGTTATGCTTCTGAATTCTGATAGCTCAACATTCATAGTTGAACTTATTGATTCTGCTATCGCTACTTCTCATTTACATTGTTAGTGCACTAGTTACTTAGATTAGAGAAGGTGAATCATGAGAAGTGAGTATGATTTTCTAATTCATTACTGAAATGGAGGGTGGTTATATACATGCTACTTACTTCATAACAGATTTCCTACTACTGATGATTACTGACTTCTAAGTAACTCGCTGCCAACTGTCTAATTAACTAACCGATATTTTCTTGGCTTCTAATGGCATCGATGAAGACACTTTTTATACGAAGTTTTCTTGCTTTCTTACACAACTTTTATGTAAAATCCCTATAATATCCTTATTCTTTTTACCAAACCCTAACCCTAATCCTCAAATTAAACCCACCTTCGCTCTCCTACAAACACCCACGCACACAGAGATCAAAAGAGAGAAAGGAGAATGAGGGGATCAGAGGAGAGGAGAGAAGAGGAGGAGAGAGGAAGACAGCGTCGGCAGAGGGAGGTCTGCCGTCGCCGTTGCAAACGGAACTCACAGAGAGGCGCGAGGAAGGAGAGTGATGCACGTGCGAGAGAAAGAGAGCGACTGCTTAAGACAGAGAAGGAGACCACGACGAAGAAGAGGGAGGAGGTGCTGCCTTTGCTGCCACCAAGTTGTCGCTGCTGCCGAGGAACCCAAAGAGAAAGACTTCGAGAAAGAGGAAGGAAAACGCGACGGAGCTTGTCGCCGGCAAGGGGGTGTTGGTGGTGGGTAGGGGTGGAAAAAGGCCAGGCGACCTGCCAGGGGCCTGCGGCCTGCCAGGGGCCTGCAGCCTGGCCTGTGTTTGGCCTGACCTGTTATAAAATAGGTACAGACCCAGGTTCTTTTAAAAGCCTTAATATATTAATAGGCCAGGCCCAGGCTCACTAATTAGTCTTATAGGCCTGTCAGGCCTGCCTGGACCTGTTAAAATATAATTAAATATATAAATAATTATTTATTATTAATAAAATTATGAGATATTTTAAATTTATTATATTTTATTATAAATATTTTTATATATTTTAAATATGTTAAAAGTTTAAAATTTTTTATAAATATTAAATATATGACATATTACATATAACTATTTTTATTAAAAAATATTTTTTTTAAATAATATTTTTATTTTTGTAAAAAAAAATTATCAGGCCTTTTAACAGGCTTCAGGCCAGGCCAGGCTAAATAACAGGTCAGGCCTAGTACTTTATAAAGAGCCTATAACAGGCTGCAGGCCAGGCTCAGGCCAATCAACTGTATGACAGGCCAGGCCTGTTAAGAGCAAAGCCTGGCCTGGCCTGGCCTATTTCCACTCCTAGTGGTGGGTGTTGCCACCGCTGCTGCTGTTATTGTGGAAGGAGGCTGCCGTCGAGCTGTGTGGCATTGTTGTCGCCAGAAAAACCACCGCTAGAGCCTCTGCCAGCTTGCTCCAGCAATGTCCTCTATTCTTCCTTCACTGGAGTCTTCCGCCACTGTCCTTGCCCTTTTGAAAATGCCGCAGGAATCGCTTCGCACCTTTGTCAATTCTGTTCCGCCGTTCTAGCCTGGTTAGTGGTTGTTTATACTGTTTTGTTTTTGCCACTGTTTTACCACTGCCATTGATGATGCTGTCGTTGTTCTGCCTTTGGCCGTTGTTGCTGTGTGCCACTAGTTTGCTGCTTCCGCTCTGTTACTTCTCAGTTTGCTGTTCTGCCTGCTTGTCAGAGCTACCGCTGCCCCGGTCCAAATTCTGTGCTCTTTTGTTCCATTCTATTCCAACCATCTTCACCCTTTTAATTTGGCACTCCAGTTTCAGTTTTTTCGGTCCCTTGGGACCAAGTTGTGAGTAGACTTTACATTTATAATTGTTTGGCTTTACGTTTATAAATATTTTTTTATATGCGGTGCTTTGAATTTAGTTATACTTACAAAGATTATTATAAAAGGATTTTAAATTGGTTTTACTAATTGAGTTATTAGAACTAAATATTTATCATTGTTAAGCTCATTCTAATATGCACATCAGACTATATATTTTTATGAGACTATATGTATGTTTGAAGAAGTTTTATATTATTTTAAAGCATTTGATTCTACTCGAATATGTATTTTTGAAGCATTGAAATTTTGTTGGTACTCACTTATTTTGGAATTATGAAATATATTTGAAATGCTTTAAGATTGAGAAATAGGATTGAATACGATTTGGATGAGAAAGTATTATCTGATTTGATTTTATTCGATACTTTATATATTTGAAAGATCAAAGATTTGTTGTATGTGAAATTATATGTTTTGAATTGGTTTGGGAGGCTTGTATTAGAAAACCGTAGTTAACGGCGGTTATGATGTTAACCTAGATGCATCTGGCTCAGACCTCAGCTAGCAGGGGCGTTGCTAGCCTAACGTGTAGGCCACACGTTGGATCTGTTATTCCGTACAGACACACTAGAGGAAAGGGCTAACCTTAGAGGTGGAGCCGCCCAAGTGTGGACTTTTGATTTGATTTCTGTATGAGAACTCCCTTATTGATTCACTTATTATTATCAACTGCTATTTTCTAATTTAAATTACTTTGATAATAATGTTTATATGGTCTCATGTGAATTATAGATGTATTGTCTAGTTACTCAGTTGCAAAACTCACCCCTTTTTCCAAAAATATTTTTCAGGAACAAATACTTGACTATGTGAGACTTTCTAATCAAGAGTCACGATCTGCAATGAGTATCTATTTTTGTCGAGTCCTAGATGTATATGCTCCATATGTCACAGGCAGGATCCATTCATATTTATTTATTTTACCGTTTGTTAAAAATATGTAATTATTCATTTTAAAAACTGTAAAGTTATTTTAAAATATTTGTAATTTCCTTATTGAATTTATCTTTGAGTCGGTTAGGCTTGCTAGGGATTATTTTCCTGAGCGCCGATCATGGCTCGTTTTGGGCTATGACAAAGTGGTATCAGAGTTTAGGTTTAATCTGTGTAATATGGAGCAAGTGTCCTATGGTAGGATCACAGTTGTATAAATAGAAGCGCGCCTATTTGTACAAATTGTGGCACTATCAAAGGCCTATAGGAATATCCTCTTTGTCCTCTATGTCATTGTTGTCTTCTGATTACTGTGATCATCTGTCATCTGCCACTTCTTACTACTCTTGTCCTTTTTTTACCCAATTTTGACTTATCCTTTAGTAGATTTTCTCAAACGTGTTTTTGCAGGTTTCAGTTTCAGTTCCAGTTCGCGATTCCTGCCTTGTAGCTAGTTCTAATCTTTCTCACTTTTGTGAATATTTGCTTTAATCTTCTTCATTTTCATGTTGTTTTCTATGGTTTTCGATTTCAAGATTTCATCCATTATCTAGAAGATTCGATATGTTTTTGCCGTGAATTATTATCTTATTCCTTTTATAGAACTGTATTTGAATTTGTGGATTGTGGACTGAATTCTTGTGAACCTCATCTGTGATATTTGTTCTTCTCTTCCTAAGCTTTGAATCCTTTTGAGTAAACTTGTGCTTGTTTTGGTGTCACGTGCGATTCTCAGATAGCAAACAATACGTTAGTTCATTAGGACATAGCTTATCGAACCTGAAGTTCGGAAAGTTGTAATTCTAAAACATGACTTAGGACTGGTTGCTTCCATGGATATATACTACAAAACCAAGGACATTATGAAGTAAGATTGTATTTTGAGGAGATTGACGAACGAAGTGGAGAGTGCTATGTAAATCTGAGTTGTCAAGAGAACGAGGGTCGGTGAATGTCAACCGCATCCTCTTAACAGAAACCTATCTTGTAACTTTTGCACT
>NC_029788.2:121172070-121185365 GCF_000816755.2 Arachis ipaensis
GTAAAGTCTTGTAGATTATACCAATTTTCGAGGGCGAAAATTTTTGTAAGGAGGGTAGAATGTAAAATCCCTATAATACCCTTATTCTTTTTACCAAACCCTAACCCTAATCCCCAAATTAAACCCACCCTCACTCTCCTACAAACACCCACGCACACAGAGATCAAAAGAGAGAAAGGAGAATGAGGGGATCAGAGGAGAGAAGAGGAGGAGAGAGGAAGACAGCATCGGCAGAGGGAGGTCTGCCGTCGCAGTCGCAAATGGAACTCACAGAGAGGCGCGAGAAAGGAGAGTGATGCACGTGCGAGAGAAAGAGAGCGACTGCTTAAGACAGAGAAGGAGACCACGACGAAGAAGAGGGAGGAGGTGTTGCCTTTGCTGCCACCAAGTTGTCGCTGCTGCCGAGGAGCCCAAAGAGAAAGACTTCGAGAAAGGGGAAGGAAAACGGGATGGAGCTTGTTGCTGGCAAGGGGGTGTTGGTGGTGGGTGTTGCCACCGCCGCTGCTGTTATTGTGGAAGGAGGCTGCCGTCGAGCTGCATGGCGTTGTTGTCGCCAGAAAAACCACCGCTGAAGCCTCTGCCAGCTTGCTCCAGCAATGTCCTATATTCTTCCTTCACTGGAGTCTTCCGCCACTGTCCTTGCCCTTTTGAAAATGCCACAGGAATCGCTTCGCACCTTTGTCAGTTATGTTTTACCACCATTCTAGCCTGGTTAGTGGTTGTTTATACTGTTTTGTTTCTGCCACTGTTTTACCACTGCCATTGATGATGCTGTCGTTGCTCTGCCTTTAGCCGTTGTTGCTGTGTGCCACTAGTTTGCTGCTTCCGCTCCGTTACGTCTCGGTTTGCTGTTCTGCCTGCTTGTCGGGGCTGCCGCTGCCCCGGTCCAAATTCTGTGCTCTTTTGTTCCATTCTATTCCAACCATCTTCACCCTTTTAATTTGGCACTCCGGTTTCAGTTTCTTCGGTCCCTTGGGACCAAGTTGTGAGTAGGCTTTACATTTATAATTGTTTGGCTTTACGTCTATAAATGTTTTTTTATATACGGTGCTTTGAATTTAGTTATACTTACAATGATTATTATCAAAGGATTTTAAATTGGTTTTACTAATTGAGTTATTAGAACTAAATATTTATCATTGTTAAGCTCATTCTAATATGCACATGAGACTATATATTTTTATGAGACTATATGTATGTTTGAAGAAGTTTTATATTATTTTAAAGCATTTGATTCTACTCGAATATGTATTTTTGAAGCATTGAAATTTTGTTGGTACTCACTTATTTTGGAATTATGAAATATGTTTGAAATGCTTTAAGATTGAGAAATAGGATTGAATATGATTTGGATGAGAAAGTATTATCTGATTTGATTTTATTCGATACCTTATATATTTGAAAGATCAAAGATTTGTTGTATGTGAAATTATATGTTTTGAATTGGTTTGGGAGCCTCGTATTAGAAAATCGTAGTTAACGGCGGTTATGACGTTAACCTAGATGCATCTTGTCACGACCCAAAATGAGCCATAACTGGCGCTTAGGAAAATAACCCCCTAGCATGCCTAACAAACTCAAATATAAGTTGAATAAGAAAATTACAAATATTTTACAAGTTCTAAAATAAATAGTTATATATATTTAACAAAAAAAAAAATTAAAATAATTAAGAATGGTTGGATCCTGCCTGTGACATATGAAGCATATACATCTAGAAATTTGACAAAAATAGATACTCATTGCAGATCGTGACTCTTGATTAGGATGTCTCACATAGTCAAGCATTTGTTCCTAAAATATTTTTAGAAAAAGGGATGAGTTTTGCAACTCAGTGACTAGACAATACATCTATAATCCACATAAGACCATATAAACATTATTATCAAAGTAATTTTAATTAGAAAACAGTAGTTGATAATAATAATAATAATAAGTGAATCAATAAGGGAGTTCTCATACAGAAATCAAATCAAAAGTCCACACTTGGGCGGCTCCACCTCTATGGGTAGCCCTTTCCTTTAGTGTGTCCGTACGGAATAACAGATCTAACGTGTGGCCTACACGTTAGGCTAGCAACACCCCTGCTAGCTGGAGTCTGAGTTAGATGCATCTAAGTTAACGTCATAACCGCCGTTAACTACGGTTTTCTAATACGAGCCTCCCAAACCAATTCAAAACATATAATTTCAAATACAACAAATCTTTGATCTTTCAAATATATAAGGTATCGAATCAAATCAAATCATGTTATACTTTCTCATCAGAATCTTTTTCAATCATACTTTTTCAATTATAAGACATTTCAAACATATTTCACAATCCTTAAACCAAGTGAATACCAACAAATACTTCGATGCTTCAAAAACAGTATTCAAGTAAAATCAAATATTTTAGAATAAAGCAAAACTTCATCAAAAATATATATAGTCTCAAAAACAGATATTCAAGTAAGATCAAACAATTTAAAATAATGCAAAACTTCATCAAAAAAATATATATATGGTCTCATGTATAGTTCCGAAAGTATAACCTTCATAAAAATGAATTATTTAATTTTAATAAATCAATTATTCTAACCAATTTAAAATCGTTCAAGGCAAATATAGTGAGTATAATTCAGAGATCATAATAGATATATGTCAAAATAATTATAGATACACAATCAAACAATTATAAATGTAAAGTCTACTCACAACGTGGTCCTAAGGGACCGAAGAGACCAAACTCGAAGTGCGAAATTAACGGGTGAGGAGGACTGATGTAGAAGGAAATGAAAAGTCACAGGATTTGGACCGGGCAGCGGAAAGTTGCGACTGCAACAATAGCAGCATCCATTTCTTATTGCAACGTCAATAATCATAGCACCCAGAGAAAATATTGGATTCAAATTGAATGGAAGACAACAAGAAATAGTGCTGGAAAATCCAAGGTAAAGCAGAGGTTCAATAAAATCAGAATGGCAGGGTATGGAAGTGAAACGGATTCAAGGGAAAAGAGCAAACCAGAACGGCAACACTGGCAGCGGACAGCTCGACGGCAGCAAGGAGGTATGGCAGCAAGGTGGCAGCGCTGCTTCTTCTCCCTCACGAACTTGCCTCCTTCTCCCTCCTCTGTTCGCGGCTCACGGCGGTGGCAACAGCTTCATCAACGGCGATGCAACAGTGGTGAGGGAACAGCGGTCTCCGACGGCGTGCTAGGCAGCAACCAGGCGTGAAAGAGCTGGCGGCGTCCTCTCCTCCATCGCGTTTCCCGCAGCAGCAGCTCTCTGCCTCAACGTCTCACTTTCTCCCCTCTTCGTCAGCGCCGGCGGCGACGCGTGGGACAACGGCTCCACGGCGGTGAGGCGCGACGCCGGCGTGCTCCAAGGCGATGGCAGTGACAGTGGACAGTCTCCCCTTCCTCTTTTCTCTTCTCCGTTCCCTCACTCTCCCCTTTCTCTTTTCTGTGCTTCCGCTCATTCTCCCTCTTTCTCTGAATTGTGTGTGTATGTGTGTAGGAGGGAGGGTGAGTTTTATTTTGAGATTAGGGTTATGGTTTGATAAAAGGAATGAGGGTAGAATAGGTATTTTGATAAGGGTAAATCTAAAATGTTTCAAAACAAAACCTTGGGATATTACATTCTACCCCCCTCGGAAAAATTTTCGCCCTCGAAAATTGATACAGTATAAAAAATGTTACATGGTTTTTGCCTTTTCCCAAGCATGAGAAAGAAGTATAATCAGGTGCAAAAGTTATAACATAGGTGTGTTAAAATGATGCAGTTGACATTCACTGACTCCCATTCCCTAGACAACTCAGATATACAAAGCCTTCGATCATCAATCTCCTCAAAATTCAATCTTACTTCGTAATCTCCTTGGTTCTGTTGTCTGTGTCCATGGTAGCAACCAGTCTTATGTCAAGCTTTAGAATTACAATTTTCTGAACTTCAGCATAAGCTGTGTCCTAAAGAACTAGTGTATCGCTTGCTATATCTAGAAATTGCACGTGACATTGAAACAAACTCGGGTTTTACCCAAAATGATACAAAACTTAGGAAGAGAAGAGTAACATCACAGATTAGGTTCGCAAGGATTCGAAAGGATGTGTAGGATCATAATTAAGCAATGATGTACAAAAACAATGAAGTGCGCCATAAAAAGAGTCAATTACATCCTAATAAGAAAATCTGAATCAAAGAACTTTGATAGAAACAATAAAAGAAAAAATGAAGTATTAGGTCGAAACAAGTTCCAGTTGAATCAAATAAGTGCAAAGTTCACAAGAGATGGCCACTATAGTCCATGACAATGTTCACAAAGATTTAAGAGAATGACTAGGAACACAATCAAATAAGACACAATCTTTCAAAATCAAAGAAGAGAAAGAACATACAAGGCCTAAAGTTTATAATATTTATAAACCAAAATAATAACACTAGGACATGAAGTTAAAGAAAACAATAGGAAACAACAACACTATAGGCAAAGAAAACTGAACAGCAACAAACATACAACGTAAATAAAATACATACAACAGTTGTAAATCAAAATCCCAAGCAACAAGACAAAGACAATAACCGAGGAGCAAAGCAAAACAACAAATTGAAGATTTGACCGCACCTTTTAAAAAGACAATTGAACAGTTATAAAAATTAAAAACAGAAATTGTCATTAAAAAAAATTAACATGCTCATTTTCTCTTATCTAGAATTCTTTAACAAGGACCATTTGAAATAATTATTACCATGACCTTAAATATTAAATATACCAGAATAAAATTTAATAGCTTTTGACTATAAATAATAGATAAATAACGTAAAACATAACGAAAAAATGTAAGCAATCATCTCATTATCCTCAAGGCTAAAAATTACCTGTAAATTTAACTTATTATTATTATTATTGTAAAATATACTCAAATATTTTCATTTGATCATACAATTATAACCTAATTTATGAATAATGCACATGTAAGATAATGAAAATAAAACTAATTAACATAAACTAACATTAGTTATAACAACTGCCACCTTTTTTTTTGTCTAAAATCTTCAAACATAATTTGGGTTTTAACATAATCCAAGTACATAGCAAAAGAATTTTATAAAATTAGTATGGATCCTAATTTTTTGTAAGGATAAAACACTAAAAAGAAAACTCATCTTTATAAATAGTTAACTGAACTTAAAACTCATAAACTAAAGACAAACTCAAATATATATATACTCTTGGTAACAAAAACTAAAACATGTAGAAATTAATAAATGGTGCACGAAATTGGAAATCACAATTCTTCACAAATTCGCATAACTAACCAGCAAGTGTACTGGGTCGTCCAAGTAATACCTTACGTGAGTAAGGGTCGATCCCACGGAGATTGTTGGCTTGAAGCAATCTATGGTTATCTTGTAACTCTTAGTCAGAAAAATAATAAAATAATTCACTTATCAAATTTGATTGCAAGGAATAAAAAGGCAGAACACAAATTATACTTGTATGCAATGATGGAGAATATGTTGGAGTTTTGGAGATGCTTTGTCTTCTGAATCTCTGCTTTCCTCTGTCCTCTTGTTCATGCACGCACGTCCTCCTATGGCAAGCTGTGTGTTGGTGGATCACCGTTGTCAATGGCTACCATCCATCCTTTCAGTGAAAAGGGTCCAAGTGTGCTGTCACCGCACGGCTAATCATCTGCAGGTTCTCAATCGTACCGGAATAGGATTCACTATCCTTTTGCGTCTGTCACTACGCCCAGCACTCTCGAGTTTGAAGCTCGTCACAGCCATTCAATCCCAGAATCCTACTCGGAATACCACAGACAAGGTTTAGACTTTCCGGATTCTCATGAATGCCGCCATCAATCTAGCTTATACCACGGAGATTCTGATTAAGGAATCTAAGAGATATTCATTCATTCTACGGTAGAACGGAAGTGGTTGTCAGGCACGCGTTCGTGATGGAATGATGATGATTGTCACGTTCATTACATTCATATTGAAGTGCGAATGGATATCTTAGAGAGGAACACGCATGTTTGAATGGAAAACATGAATACTTGCATTAATTCATCGAGACACAGCAGAGCTCCTCACCCCCAACAATGGAGTTTAGAGACTCATGCCGTCAAAGAGTACAAATTTCAGATCTAAAATGTCATGAGATACAAAATAAGTCTCTCAAAGTTGTTTAAATACTAGACTAGTAAACTAGGTTTACAGAAAATGAGTAAACTAAGATGGATAGTGCAGAAATCCACTTCTGGGGCCCACTTGGTGTGTGCTGGGACTGAGACTTAAGCTAATCACGTGCATAGGGCTGTTTTGGGCGTTCAACGCCAGCTTTGGATCCTTTTCTGGCGTTGAACTCCAACTTGTAACTTGTTTCTAGCGCTGGACGCCAGACTGCAACATGGAACTGGCGTTGAACGCCAGTTTATGTCATCTATCCTTGAGCAATGTATGGACTATTATATATTACTGGAAATCCCTGGATGTCTACTTTCCAACGCAATTAGAAGCGAGCCATTTGAACTCCTGTAGCTCCAGAAATTCCATTCCGAGTGCAGAGAGGTCAGAATCCAACAGCATCAGCAGTCCTTTTTCAGCCTGAATCAGATTTTTGCTCAGCTCCCTCAATTTCAGCCAGAAAATACCTGAAATTACAGAAAAATACACAAACTCATAGTAAAGTCCAGAAATATGAATTTTTCCTAGAAACTAATGAAAATAAACTAGAAACTAACTAAAACATACTAAAAACTATATGAAATTAACCCCAAAAAGCGTATAAAATATCCGCTCATCACAACACCAAACTTAAACTGTTGCTTGTCCCGAAGAAACTAGATAAATAAAATAGAATATTAATAAGTCAAGAAGCAATAATGTCTCAGAGTTTTTGAGTGAAGCTCAGATTCTAATTAGATGAGCGGGACTAGTAGCTTTTTGCTTCCGAACAGTTTTGGCACCTCACTTTATCCATTGAAGCTCAGAGTGATTGGCATCTATAGGAACTTAGAATTCAGATAGTGTTGCCCTCCTATCCACTGATGCTCAAAGCCTTGGATCCTTTTTATTTCCCTTGCCTTTTGGTTTTAAGGGCTATTGGCTTTTTGCTCTTGCCTTTTGGTTTTAAGAGCTTTGGCTTTTTCTGCTTGCTTTCTCTTTTTCTTTCTCTATATTCTCTTCTCTTTTTTTTTCTGCAAGCTTTGTTCTTTGCTGCTTTTTTTTGCTTCAAGAATCATTTTTATGATTTTTCAGATTATCAATAACATGTCTCATGTTCATCATTCTTTCAAGAGCTAACATGTTTAACAGTCTTAAACATCAAATTCAAAAGACATATGCACTGTTCAAGCATTCATTCAGAAGACAGAAAGCATTGCCACCACATGTAAATAATTAGAATTTTTCTTATTAAAAACTCGAAAATTATTGACTCCTATTCTAAAGAAATTCTTCTATTTTATTCATGTTTAATGATGATGAGAAAATTAAATTATAGCTTAATTGGAGATAAAATCAAAAATAGGTATGCTAATTACTACTACTTATATCTACTTTCTAAGGGAAACTCCTATAATGACAACTATCACAGAGTTAAAGCAAAAATTAGAATTTAACAACTTTTGTTCTGGGAAGTGGATGTTCCTCTAATCTGCGGGGTACTTGGTCCTTCAAGAGATAATTTCTGGCGCTTCAATTCCCTTAAATCACGCCCTTGCTCCTCCTGTTCTTTAAGCAAATAGCAAAGAATGCTACTTTGTTCCTTCTGTTCTTTCTTTATTTGTTCCATAGCTTCTTGCATCTTGGTAATAGATGTTTCAAGATACTCCCAGTATTCAGATTGAGGGATTTCTGGGAGAAATTCCTGTGTTCTCTTCTTGATGGGGTCATCCTGTGCTTGTTGTTTTTCCATTGATGCTTTGGTGATTGGTCGCTCAAATCTAACTTCCGGGATCACTGATCTTAGACCCATTATTTTGTAATAATGGTCTGAATGTTCTTTAGTTAAGAACTTCCCTTGATTCCAAAGTGGTTTTAGAACGCTCTCTTTCTTGCCACTTGGAGTGGGTTGTTTTCCTTTAGGAGCCATGATCTTAGTGATCACGGATAAACACACCAAACTTAGAGGTTTGCTTGTCCTCAAGCAAAAAGAAAAGAAAGGAGAGGGAGAAAAGGAGAGCTAGGTGCAACTGTTGATGGGAGGGGGGGGAAGGCCGAACCCATATTTAAAGGGAGAGGGGGGGTGGGTTCGAAAATTTAGAAAAGATATGATAAAAAAGATTGATTTGGAAAAGATAAGTATGATATGAAAAGATACAGTTTAAAATTGAAAAGATATGAAAGATATTTGAAAAAGATAAATTTGAATTTTGAAAAAGATAATGATTAGATGAAAAGTTAATGATTAATTTTGAAAAAGATTTGAATTGAATTGAAAAAGAATTTGTGTTTATGGATTAAGATACATTTGATATTTTTAAAGTAGGGTTTTTAGAAATTAGGGATTTTAGAAATCAGGGTTCTTAACATATTTATGCAAGAAATCATGAATTGACACATGAAAATTAAAATTAGGATGAAAAATATGAAGTAAAAACGAATTCACCTCCTCCCCACCATCCTGGCGTTTGAACGCCCAAACGCTGCATGTTTTGGGCGTTCAACGCCCAAATGCTGCCTCTCTTGGGCGTTCAACGCCCAGCTGTTGCTTCTTTCTGGCGTTGAACGCCAGGAACTCCTTTGTCACTGGGCATTTTTTTGAACGCCCAGGACGCTGTAAATCTGGCGTTAAACCCCCAGAAGGAGCTTCTTTTTGGCGTTCAACGCCCAGAAGATGCTTCTTTCTGGCGTTTAACGCCCAGATGGCTATCCTTACTGGCGTTCAACGCCCAGTGGATGCTTCTTTTGGGCGTTGAACCCCCAAAACAGACTTTTACTGGCGTTTTCTTGCCAGTGAGCTCTTTTTCTCTGTTTTGTGTGCTGAATCCTTCTGTAACCCTGTGAACTTATGCAATTGACTCTTTACCTTAGTATCAATGAACTTTATATAAACAAATAAAATCAAGAATAGGGCAAAATGCTTAGAGGAAGTGATGCCCCATGGCTGGGTTGCCTCCCAGCAACCGCTTCTTTATTGTCTTTAGCGGGACCTTGCTGAGCTTTTAATTTAGCTTCAGCCTTGAGCACTCTTGCTCAACATTACCTTCAAGATAGTGCTTGATTCTCTGTCCATTAACAATGAACTTCTTATCAGAATCAATATCTTGAAGTTCCACATAACCATATGGTGATACACTTGTAATCACATATGGTCCCCTCCACCGGGATTTTAGTTTCCCAGGGAATAGCCTGAGTCTAGAGTTAAACAACAAAACCTTCTGTCCTGGTTCAAAGATTCTAGATGACAACTTTCTGTCATGTCACTTTTTTTATTTCTCTTTATAAAGCTTGGCATTTTCGAAAGCAGTGAATCTGAATTCCTCTAGCTCATTTAGCTGAAGTAATCTTTTTTCTCCAACTAATTTGGCATCAAAATTTAGAAATCTAGTTGCCCAGTAGGGTTTATGTTCCAGTTCCACGGGCAGGTGACATGCCTTACCATACACAAGTTGGTATGGAGAGGTCCCTATAGGAGTCTTGAATGCTGTTCTGTAAGCCCACAGAGCATCATCCAAGCTTCTTGCCCAATCTTTTCTACGGGTGCTTACAGTCCGTTCCAGGATTCTCTTTAGTTCTCTGTTAGAGACTTCATCTTACCCATTAGTTTGTGGATGATATGTGGTTGCCACCTTGTGGCGAATCCCATACCGGACCATGGCAGAGTAAAGCTGTTTGTTGCAGAAGTGAGTGCCCCCATCACTGATTAGTACTCTAGGGACACCGAACCTGCTAAAGATATATTTCTGGAGGAACTTCAGCACTGTTTTAGTATCATTGGTGGGTGTGGCAATGGCCTCTACCCATTTTGATACATAGTCAACTGCCACCAGAATATAAGTGTTTGAGCATGATGGTGGGAAAGGTTCCATGAAGTCAATTCCCCATACGTCAAACAACTCAATCTCTAAGATTCCTTGTTGAGGCATGGCATAACTGTGGGGAAAATTACCAGCTCTCTGGCAACTGTCACAGTTACGTACAAACTCTCGGGAATCCCTGTAGAGAGTAGGCCAGTAGAAACCACATTGGAGGACCTTGGTGGCTGTCTGCTCACCTCCGAAATGGCCTCCATATTGTGATCCATGGCAATGCCATAGGATCCTCTGTGCTTCTTCTCTAGGCACACATCTCCGGATTATTCCGTCTGCACATCTCTTGAAGAGATAGGATTCATCCCACAAGTAGTACTTTGCATCAGTAATTAATTTTTTCTTTTGTTGCCTGTTGTACTCTTTGGGTATGAACCTTGCAGCTTTATAGTTCGCAATGTCTGCAAATCATGGTGTTTCCTGAATGGCAAATAAATGCTCATCCGGAAAAGTCTCAGAGATCTCAAGAGAGGGGAGGGACGTCCCTTCTACTGGCTCTATCCGGGACAGATGATCAGCTACTTGGTTCTCTGTCCCTTTTCTGTCTCTTATTTCTATATCAAACTCTTGCAGAAGCAACACCCATCTGATGAGCCTGGGTTTTGAATCCTGCTTTGTGAGTAGATATTTAAGAGCAGCATGGTCAGTATACACAATCACTTTTGATCCTACTAAGTATGATCTGAATTTGTCAATGGCATAAACCACTGCAAGCAATTCTTTTTCTGTGGTTGTGTAATTTTTCTGGGCATCATTTAAAACGCGGCTAGCATAATAAATGACATGCATAAGCTTGTCATGCCTTTGTCCCAATACTGCACTAATGGCGTGATCACTGGCATCACACATTAGCTCAAATGGTAATGTCCAGTCTGGTGCAGAAATAACTGGTGCTGTGACCAGCTTAGCTTTCAGCGTTTCAAATGCCTGCAAATACTCTGTGTCAACACAAATGGCGCGTCAGCAGCTAGCAGATTGCTCAGAGGTTTTGCGATTTTTGAAAAATCCTTTATAAACCTCCTATAGAATCCTGCATGCCCCAGAAAGCTTCTGATTGCCTTAACATTGGCAGGTGGTGGTAATTTTTCAATTACCTCTATTTTTGCTTGATCCACCTCTATTCCCTTGTTTGAAATTTTATGCCCAAGGACAATCCCTTCAGTTACCATAAAGTGACATTCTTCCCAGTTTAAAACCAGGTTGGTCTCTTGGCATCTTTTCAGAACTAGTTTCAGGTGATCAAGACAGGAGCTGAATGAGTCTCCATATACTGAGAAGTCATCCATGAAGACTTCCAGAAAATTTTTCACCATATCAGAGAAAATAGAGAGCATGCATCTCTGGAAGGTTGCAGGCACATTACACAGCCCAAACGGCATCCTTCTCTAAGCAAACACTCCAGATGGACATGTGAATGCTGTTTTCTCTTGATCCTGGGGATCTACTGCAATCTGGTTATAGCCTGAGTAGCCATCCAAAAAGCAGTAATAATCATGACCTGCCAGCCTTTCTAGCATCTGCCCTAAGATCACATAAAGCTGTCTTGGTGCAATTACCTTCTAATGTGTATGGTATCAGAAAACTCCCAGGGTCTTTAAGCTTTTCAGGAAAGCTTTTTAGAATGACTGCACTGCATTCTTCAGTGAGGAGAACTCTTTCAGTTTCTCTCCAATCCTTCTTATGACTCAAGATCTCTTTCATGAACTTGGCATAAGAAGGTATTTGCTCAAGTGCCTCTGCAAATGGAATCTTTATTTCAAGAGTCCTGAGATAATCTGCAAAGCGAGCAAATTGCTTATCCTACTCCTCTTGGCGGAGTTTTTGAGGATAAGGTATCTTGGCTTTGTATTCCTCAACCTTAGTTGCTGTAAGTTTATTTCCTACAGAAGTGGTTGAAGAAGCCTTTTTAGATGGGTTGTCATCAGCACTTGTGTGTGTCTGATCCCTCACTGGCAATTGAGTGCCAGAGTTAGAACCTGGAGTGACGTTAGACGCCAGCTCCTCATCTGTTCTTGGCGTCTGAACGCCAGAACTGTGCTTCTTTTGGGCGTTCAACGCCAGATCCTTGCTTGTTTCTGGCGTTGAACGCCAGTCCTGAGCATGGTCTGGGCGTTGAACGCCAGTCCTGAGCATGGTCTGGGCGTTCAGCGCCAGCCTTCCACCCAATTTCTGGCGTTTTAGCGCCAGAATTATTTTTTCCTGGGCTCTTACTGTCCTCAGGTGGATTTTGTGTGGTTTGCTCATTTTTTGGCTTCTTGCTGCCTTGAGGTGGGGTATTTAATGTCTTCCCACTTCTTAATTAAACTGCTTGGCATTCTTCTGTTATTTGTTTTGATAGCTGCTGCTTTGTTTGCTTCAATTGTTCTTCCATATTTATATTAGCCATCCTTGTCTCTTGTAGTCTATCCTTGAATTCGGCTAACTGCTTTGTTAGAAAGTCCAATTGCTGATTGAATTCAGCAGCTTGTTTTACAGGACTGAGTTTAGCAGTTACTGTTTTAACCCCTTCTTTCATGGAAGGGTCACTGCTTAGGTACAGATGCTGATTTCTGGCAACTGTATCAATGAGCTCTTGAGCTTCTTCAATTGTCTTTCTCATGTGGATAGATCCACCAGCTGAGTAATCTAGAGACATCTGAGCTCTTTCTGCAAGCCCATAATAGAAGATGTCTAACTGAACCCACTCTGAAAACATTTCAGAGGGGCATTTTCTTAGCATCTCTCTGTATCTCTCCCAGGCATCATAAAGAGATTCATTATCTCCTTATTTAAAGCCTTGGATGTCCAGCCTTAGCTGTGTCATCCGTTTTGGAGGAAAGTATTGATTCATGAATTTTTCTGTCAGCTATTTCCATGTCCTTATGCTAGCCTTAGGTTGGTTATTTAACCACCTCTTAGCTTGGTCTTTTACAGCAAATGGAAACAGTAATAATCTGTAGACATCCTGATCTATTTCCTTATCATGTACTGTGTCAGCAATCTGTAAAAACTGTGCCAGAAACTCTGTAGGTTCTTCCTGTGGAAGACCGGAATACTGGCAACTTTGCTGCACCATGATAATGAGCTGAGGATTCAACTCAAAGCTACTGACTCCAATGGAGGGTATGCAGATACTACTCCCATATGAAGCAGTAGAGGGGTTAGCATATGACCCCAGAGTCCTCCTGGACTGTTCATTTCCACTTAGATCCATGATGGAGAAAGGAAGATGATGTAAAATAGGGAAGAAATATTTTTATTTATTTAATTATTTATTTATTTCGAAAATAAAATAAATT
>NC_029788.2:121185441-121209132 GCF_000816755.2 Arachis ipaensis
CACTTTGAAGACTCACAAGAACACAAGAACATGAAGAAAGAACACCAAACTTAAAATTTTTAGAAAACCAAAATAAATTTTCGAAAATAAAAAAAATCAACAAGAAAACACCAAACTTAAAGTTTGGCATAAGATTTATTCAAAGAAAAATTATTTTTGAAAAAGATTTTAAAAATAGGATAGCCAATTACCAAGAACATACGCACCACGCTCTAGCTAATTGAGCTATAAATTTAAAGTGTTTTAACAAGGTATAAATAATAAAAGACTCTAAACCAAAAAGAAAAATTTTTCCTAATCTAAGCAACAAAATAAACCGTCAGTTGTCCAAACTCAAACAATCCCCGGCAACGGCGCCAAAAACTTGGTGCACGAAATTGGAAATCACAATTCTTCACAAATTCGCACAACTAACCAGCAACTGTATTGGGTCGTCCAAGTAATACCTTACATGAGTAAGGGTCGATCCCACGGAGATTGTTGGCTTGAAGCAATCTATGGTTATCTTGTAACTCTTAGTCAGGAAAACAATAAAATAATTCACTTATCAAATTTGATTGCAAGGAATAAAAGGGCAGAACACAAATTATACTTGTATGCAATGATGGAGAATATGTTGGAGTTTTGGAGATGCTTTGTCTTCTGAATCTCTGCTTTCCTCTGTCCTCTTGTTCACGCACGCACGTCCTCCTATGGCAAGCTGTGTGTTGGTGGATCACTGTTGTCAATGGCTACCATCCATCCTTTCAGTGAAAAGGGTCCAAGTGCGCTGTCACCGCACGGCTAATCATCTGCAGGTTCTCAATCGTACCGGAATAGGATTCACTATCCTTTTGCGTCTGTCACTATGCCCAGCACTCTCGAGTTTGAAGCTCGTCACAGCCATTCAATCCCAGAATCCTACTCGGAATACCACAGACAAGGTTTAGACTTTCCGGATTCTCATGAATGCCGCCATCAATCTAGCTTATACCACGGAGATTCTGATTAAGGAATCTAAGAGATATTCATTCATTCTACGGTGGAACAGAAGTGGTTGTCAGGCACGCGTTCGTGGTGGAATGATGATGATTGTCACGTTCATCACATTCATATTGAAGTGCGAATGGATATCTTAGAGAGGAACACGCATGTTTGAATGGAAAACAGGAATACTTGCATTAATTCATCGAGACACAGCAGAGCTCCTCACCCCCAACAATGGAGTTTAGAGACTCATGCCGTCAAAGAGTACAAATTTCAGATCTAAAATGTCATGAGATACAAAATAAGTCTCTAAAACTTGTTTAAATACTAGACTAGTAAACTAGGTTTATAGAAAATGAGTAAACTAAGATGGATAGTGCAGAAATCCACTTCTGGGGCCCACTTGGTGTGTGCTGGGGCTGAGACTTAAGCTAATCACGTCCATAGGGCTGTTTTGGGTGTTCAACGCTAGCTTTGGATCCTTTTCTGGCGTTGAACTCCAACTTGTAACTTGTTTCTGGCACTGGACGCCAGACTGCAACATGGAACTGGCGTTGAACGCCAGTTTACATCGTCTATCCTTAAGCAAAGTATGAACTATTATATATTTCTGGAAAGCCCTGGATGTCTACTTTCCAACGCAATTGGAAGAGCGCCATTTGGACTCCTGTAGCTCCAGAAATTCCATTCCGAGTGTAGAGAGGTCAGAATCCAACAGCATCAGCAGTCCTTTTTCAGCCTGAATCAGATTTTTGCTCAGCTCCCTCAATTTCAGCCAGAAAATATCTGAAATTACAGAAAAATACATAAACTCATAGTAAAGTCCAGAAATATGAATTTTGCCTATAAACTATTGAAAATAAACTAGAAACTAACTAAAAACTATATGAAATTAACCCCAAAAAGCATATAAAATATCCTCTCATCAATAAACTTGGACATCAAGCTTGTAGTCGTGAATCTCCATGTTCATTTTAATGTGCATCTCTATTCACGCTACGTAACTGATATTTTTAATCACATCCACAATGCTATCGTTTTGTGGTATTCTCTCTCTTTTTTTTTTTGTAAAAAGATCTACTAATAAAATTGAATACCATGAGAAACATTAGTAATTTTAAAGCTATATTTTTTAAAAAAATATCTTTTATTAACATGAAATAATAATCATTATGGTCATAATTTAATTTTTTTTTTGAATCTAACTATCAAAAATATATCTCTCAAATCCTTGCCTTATTTTAAAAAAAGTAATATCATGAGAAAGTTCTTTTTTTTTTTCAAATTCTTTACTCATTTTTAACTCGAAAGTGAACCTAACAAGCACAAAAACAACAGCTACAATAAACTCAAACACTCAGAAGTCGAATCACAAAACACCACCACTATTTACTACTAACTACTACTAATAACAACCAAGTCAATTAAACAAATCTAGAACACCACCTACAAAGTCATCATGTAAAAACAATAAAGACGTGATTTTCTAATATCAAATGACCTAAAAAAAATGACCTAAAATATCATACAAGGCATACTGAATTGAAAAAAAACGTTACGTGAAAGACCAATAATAATAACAATGAGATAAAAAGAAAAAAATACTAGAAAACCTGACAAAACATTACCGAGTCACTATTAAATAGAAATTCAAATCCTAACTATATCAATATGCAAGAATTTACTGCTTACGAACAATAATAATATCAATCAACACACAATGATGACTTGAATAGCAATAACCACAATAACAATTCATAGGAAACAACCTCTTCCAATGGCTAGAGATAAAATATTCAACAATATCATATACCATAACAGAAAACGAAAAATGTATTTATAAAAAAAAATTGTAACATATAAATACTCAGTGATACGAATAATAAAAATAGAAGCAACTTTGTTACCAGAGCACAAGCATTTCAAACTACCAATCTTCAAAAAAAAAAATTTCTAACTTGCTAAAAAATCTATCAAAGTAGTCTTTATATGTTATGATTATCCTAATAAAATCTCAAGTTACTTTAATATTGATTCCCACTTTTAATTTAGAAGCAACAAAGTTTACAAAAATTCTATATTATTGTATTAAGATAGCTAATTTCTTTTCAATCCTAATAAAATTTTACTTCAAAGCACCATTGTATAGATCAAATTAGTACTTTAGTACATAATTTCACTTACACTATTTTATTCCACGAACCTAATCAAATGTGAATCATGAAACATTAGGTCTCGTTGAGAATTCAGATAGTTTAAAACTAGAGTTATTAAAGAGTTCATAAAAAGTATGGTTTATAATAAGTAGTTGAATGTAATAAGGAAAAAAACTCGTATAAAGAATTTATTCAACTTTAAGAAATTGAATGTCTAGTTCCTTTATCGGAAATTGCCAACAATTCTTTTAATATCTAAGATCTACAATTCCAATCTCACAAGGCAATACAGACCAAGAAAACAAATATTCTAAACCTCTAAAAATAAGAACAATGGTTGAGATCAAGAGAATATTCAGAAAAGCAAAGCGTTAAGAAAATTCTCAAGTTTCATATCTCAGCCAAAAGCAAGATTTTTCTTATAATCACCAACCAAAAAAAAGTGTTCATAATCTTTCTCTCAACTTATCAAGCCAGAAATAATTCCGTTAATTTGATCAATGAGTGCTTGGCAACTTGAAAAGATTGAACCATAACGGAACCGGGTCATCAAATTAGACAAGTACAAACAAATTTTTAAATTGGAAAAGACTCGCGATCCAACTAACTGATTACCCAAATAATTCACTACACTTAAGTAAGGAAAATTATCAATCGAACAAACAACAAAAACACTATATTCATATCTTTCATCACATAGTCCTTCTTCTTGAGCAACTAAATATCAGTTTTTAAAATTATTGATTTGAAAGAAAGAATCAAAAGCAAATCAAAATTATATTATAACTCGAAGATTATCAACATAAGAAGAAAAATCCCAATATCGCTTATCAAATCCAGAACATTTCGACCAGAAACTCAGTAAATTCATACAATCCACAAATCAAAATACAATTCTATAAGGGAATCAGATAGTAATTCACAGCAAACATAGAACGAATCTTCTAAATAACTCGTGAACTGACATTAGAAATCATAGAGAACAACCCAAAGACGAAGAAGAATAAATCACACATTCACAAAATCGGAGAAAATTAGAACTAGCTACGAGAGAAATCGCGAATCGGAACCAAAGCTGAAACCATTGCAAAAACACATTCGAGAAAATCTACCAAAGGATATGTCAAGATTGGGTACAAAAGGACAGGAGTAACAAGAAGCGGCAGAGGACGCACGATCTCAATAATCAGAAGACAACAATGACATAGAGGATAAAGAGGACATTCCTATAGGCCTATGATAGTGCCACAATTTGTACAAATAGGCGCGCTTCTATTTATACAATTGTGATCCTACCATATGACACTTGCTCCATATTACACAGATGAAACCTAAGCTCTGATACCACTTTGTCACGGCCCAAAATGAGCCATAACTGGCGCTTAGGAAAATAACCCCCTAGCAAGCCTAACAAACTCAAATATAAGTTGAATAAGAAAATTAAAAATATTTTACAAGTTCTAAAATAAATAGTTATATATATTTAACAAAAAAAAATTTTAAATAATTAAGAATGGTGGGATCCTGCCTGTGACATATGGAGCATATACATCTAGAAATTTGACAAAAATAGATACTCATTGCAGATCGTGACTCTTGATTAGGATGTCTCACATAGTCAAGCATTTGTTCCTGAAAAATATTTTTAGAAAAAGGGATGAGTTTTGCAACTCAGTGACTAGACAATACATCTATAATCCACATAAGACCATATAAACATTATTATCAAAGTAATTTTAATTAGAAAACAGTAGTTGATAATAATAATAAGTGAATCAATAAGGGAGTTTTCATACAGAAATCAAATCAAAAGTCCACACTTGGGCGGCTCCACCTCTATGGGTAGCCCTTTCCTTTAGTGTGTCAGTACGGAATAACAGATCTAACGTGTGGCCTACATGTTAGGCTAGCAACACTCCTGCTAGCTGGAGTCTGAGTTAGATGTATCTAAGTTAACGTCATAACCGCCGTTAACTACAGTTTTCTAATACGAGCCTCCCAAACCAATTCAAAACATATAATTTCAAATACAACAAATCTTTGATCTTTCAAATATATAAGGTATCAAATCAAATCAAATCATGTTATACTTTCTCATCAGAATCTTTTTCAATCATACTTTTTCAATTATAAGACATTTCAAACATATTTCACAATCCTTAAACCAAGTGAATACCAACAAATACTTCGATGCTTCAAAAACAGTATTCAAGTAAAATCAAATATTTTAGAATAAAGCAAAATTTCATCAAAAAAATATATATATGGTCTCATGTATAGTTTTGAAAGTATAAACTTCATAAAAATGAATTATTTAATTTTAATAAATCAATTATTCTAATCAATTTAAAATAGTTCAAGGCAAATATAGTGAGTATAATTCAGAGATCATAATAGATATATGTCAAAATAATTATAGATAACAATCAAACAATTATAAATGTAAAGTCTACTCACAACGTGGTCCTAAGGGACCGAAGAGACCAAACTCGAAGTGCGAAAATAACGGGTGAGGAGGACTGATGTAGAATGAAATGAAAAGACACAGGATTTGGACCGGGCAGCGAAAAGTTGCGACTGCAACAACAACAGCATCCATTTCTTATTGCAACGTCAATGATCATAGCACCCAGAGAAAATATTGGATTCAAATTGAATGGAAGACAACAAGAAATAGTGCTGGAAAATCCAAGGTAAAGCAGAGGTTCAATAAAATCAGAATGGCAGGGTACGAAAGTGAAACGGATTCAAGGGAAAAGAGCGAACCAGAACGGCAACACTGGCAGCGGACAGCTCGATGGCAGCAAGGAGGTATGGCAGCAAGGTGGCAGCGCTGCTTCTTCTCCCTCACGAACTCGCCTCCTTCTCCCTCCTCTGTTCGCGGCTCACGGCGGCGGCAACAGCTTCATCAACGGTGACGCAACAGTGGTGGGGAATAGCGGTCTCCGACGGCGTGCTAGGCAGCAACCAGGCGTGAAAGAGCTGGCGGCGTCCTCTCCTCCATCGCGTTTCCCGCAGCAGCAGCTCTCTACCTCAACGTCTCACTTTCTCCCCTCTTCGTCAGCGCCAGCGGCGACGCGTGGGACAGTGGCTCCACGGCGGTGAGGCGCGACGCCGGTGTGCTCCAAGGCGATGGCAGTGACAGCGGACAGCCTCCCCTTCCTCTTTTCTCTTTTCTCTTCTCCGTTCCCTCACTCTCCCCTTTCTCTTTTCTGTGCTTCCGCTCCTTCTCCCTCTTTCTCTGAATTGTGTGTGTGTATGTGTGTAGGAAGGAGGGTGAGTTTTATTTTGAGATTAGGGTTAGGGTTTAATAAAAGGAATGAGGGTAGAATAGGTATTTTGATAAGGGTAAATCTAAAATGTTTCAAAACAAAACCTTGGGATATTACATATCTGGCTCAGACCTCAGCTAGCAGAGGCGTTGCTAGCCTAACGTGTAGGTCACACGTTAGATCTATTATTCTGTACGGACACACTAAAGGAAAGTGCTACCTTAGAGGTGCTCGCCCAAGTGTGGACTTTTGATTTGATTTCTGTATAAGAACTCCCTTATTGATTTACTTATTATTATCAACTGCTATTTTCTAATTTAAATTACTTTGATAATGATGGTTTCAGTGGCTAAGAGAAGGGGGGTTGAATCTTAACCCCCTTTTTGCTTGATTACACTTGCTGAACTCAGAGGAGACTTTTCTATCTTAGCTCGTCTCTGGACACGAGACTTTTTGTTTTTGGCCTTTTTCCATGAGACTCAAGAGATGACAAAATTAAACAGAAAAATACAAAACTGAGTACATTGAAGGAGAAGAGAAAACTGTTAGCTCAGGTAGCTCTGAGAACTCTGTGCCTTGCACTCTCAAATTTTCTCCTTACTTCAAACAGTGGCTGTCCACCCTTAATATAGAAGAGGGGAGCCTCCACTTATTGAAGCCGAAACCGAACCAACTTCTTCCTCCTTCAACAAACCGGTTCGGCCACATAGAGAGAGAAGAGATAACCATGCATTAACCAACGTGCAATTACCTCTAGTCCTTTCTTGATCATCACCCTTCATCAATCCGAGCTTTCCATCCTTGGCTTGCTCTTCAAGATGGAATTCTGGCCCTTGATGCTTCATGATGATAATGACTTTATCTGCTTCAATCTCTGCCTTCAACCATCACTTCGCCACTCTAGCTACTCCCTGTGGTGGTTGAGCAGAATCAAAGACAAGCCATGCTTCAAGAATCTCCCTTGCTGGCCGAATCTTCAACGTCTATTTTTGAGCATGAAAGGCTCAAGATAACCTCACCAAATCTAACCACATTTGGTAAGTATCTTAGCCACAGCTCATTTTTATTTTAGTATGTTTTCTTGCCACCATTAGCTTGATGGTCTTGATGCATGCACCTTCTTCCTTTTCTTTGTTGAAGAACATTTCTTCCATTGTTTTCTGGACAAGGACCGAAGAAAGAAGAAAAAAGAGATGAGAGAGAATAAAAAGAATCTGAAGAAAAGCAATACAAAGTGGTTAATTAAATGAGAATATCTTGCTTTTACTTCCCTTGCTTAGAGTGGCGTGTTTGTCATAATAGCCATCAATCAATTTAGCTGAATTTTCTCTCTCATGTTCCCCATGCATTAATTAACAATGTAATAGATTTTGAAATCCATCACATGGTTAAAGGCTTGGTTCCGTTGGAAGCACTTTGCTTTCATTTTTCCTTGGTTTCGCACCAAGTTTTGGAACCATACATCACAAATAAAATTTGGGCTTATTACATTGAAATTAAAACTGGCCCATTTGGTTAACATTTGCTTTCCTGATGAAATTGATTTCGGATCAAGTATAGAAAGCATTCATCAAAATTAAATATGGGCTTGGTTATAATATCATTGAGTTTGGCCATTGAGACAACAATTCAGCCATTTGATAGGAAACTTATAGCAAGGCTGATTTTTAATTTGGGCTAGCAACATCTTTATTTTCCGGCCCAAGGTAAAATCTGAACAACAAAATTATTAATTAAGCAAATAAGAATTGAGATCAAATTAATAATTTTGTAATTAAATATCCTAATAATGTTTGTTCATCATCAAAATTAAATAAGAGTTTTCCAAACTCATCAATCTCCCCCTTGATGACAAACATTATTAAAATTGAAATGGAAAGAAATTTAGATATTGAGTAAAGAATACTCCTTTTGAAGATTGAATTTCTCCCCCTTTCTAAATGTCACATTGCTCCCCCTTGATGTATGCTTATTTTACCATGGGAAGCACTTAACCTGTAACATTTTTAAATCAAGCTTCAAGTAACAATGTTATTTAGCATATTTTATGATGCTAAATGCTTGATTTATGAGCAGTTTTAATTGATAATCAAAAACTTATTTGATATCATAAACTGATTTACTGCTCAAACTATTTCATACACAAAAAAATATCAAAATATTTTTCAAACCCTTTTCTGTTGAGGATATCAGAGTAAAGCAACATGATGGAAAAGTATTTGAGTAAACAAAGAAGACAGTTTTAATATATTACACAGTTTAAAGGAACTGCCAAAAATAAGTTTTCAATATAACAAGCTTATCAATGATGAATCAACAGCCGGGCATCTCTATAAATTTAACATAATTATAAACCAAATGCCAAATGACAATTAACTAATCATGATAGACTAAGAACTGTTTAAACATCAATCATAGTGAATGCAATAGCAACATGCATTCTTTGAACAAGGGTGATCATTAATTTTCAATTTTGAAAATTTCAACCCCTGTTCCTCTGTTTTTCAGCCAGCCCCTTTTTTGTTCCAATTTCAATTTCAATTTTGGAACCTTAATTTCCTCCCCCTTTTGTCATCACGGGGCACCTGCACAAAACATAATATGCAATATAACAGTCCAAAACATAACCAAATGGTGTCATCAAAGTATCAACTAGGTAGCTATTGTCAGTTGCAATCTTAACAAAAAAAACAAACAGAACTAATTGAGCCAAAGTGTGCCAATATCAAATAGGAACCAAAGAGTTAATCATCAAAAAGATTGAAGGCAGGTTGCTCTGCTCCGTCATCACTGCCAGCTTCTTCTTCAAGGCTTTCCAACATTAGATTTACCCTCTCTTGGCATTTCTTCCATGCCGACTCATTTTCAGAAGCAAGTTTGCGAGCAGACTTGTGAAATTGAACCATGAGATCGGACATATGGTTGAATTCTGTGAGAATATCTCTGAGAGAACCAGTTGTCTTTGAGGATTCTGGGTGGCCTTCAAAGTCGTCATCAGAAGCCATTGATTTCTTTCCTCTTTTTGCAGCCCCGCCTCCTCTGATCATGGAGACCTTGTTCTCTACATCCTCATTGGTTAAATCTACCTTGAAGTACTCAAAAATGCACGTAAGAAACATGCCATAAGGTAGATTGGCCTTTTTTGTACTTTTCACAGACTCCCACATGTGACGAATCATAATATAGCTAAATGAAATAGAAGATGAAGTAACAAGAGCAAATATTATGAGACAATCAGATACGGTTACCCTGTTGTGAGAGCCACTTTGAGGAGTGAGAATGTGTATTATGATGCGGTGCAGCAGAGAATTAGTTGAACCCAAAGCCTTATGAGTCGGAACAGTTCCATCTAGGCCAGACAAATTTTCACAGATTTGATGAAGCACCTGCTTGTATGTAACTCCTACATGTGAGTCCCATTTATCACTCATGTAAGCCTTTGGCCCTTCATTAATGTATCCAAGGGCAGAAGAGATGGTTTCAGAATTCAGGGTGATATGAACCCGTTTCACATAAGAATGAAGGCTACCATCAATAAACCTCAGATTTGCATAGAACTGCCTGACCAACCCTGGGTACACCAATTTATGAATATGGAGCAGGGGTGACCATTTGAGACCATCAAACATGGGTTGTAGGTCAATTCCTTTGGAGGCCAGAGACTTAAGATTCACAAGGTAAAAAGGGCACATATGCCTTTTCTCCAGGACATCATTGTGAAATTCGAAGGAAGCACACGTAGTGAACCTTGAGGGATCAAAATGTGAGTGTGGTTTATGAAATTTGTTCTTGAACTCCATAGACCCAAGGTTCATAGGTTCTCTGGTCTCATGGAGCGCAAAACCCTTCGTCTTCTTTGAACTCTTCCCGGATGCATGTGGGGTTGTTCTTTTCGGCGATGATGAAGGAGGTGAAGTATGAGACTCCTCTACTTCTTCTTCTATGCTAGGCTCCTTCGCCTTCTCGCTCTTCCTTCTTCCAGATGATTTTTGAGCAATAACTTTGCGCCTCATAGTCTCGGTTCTCTTGGAGGGTGGTGAAAGAGAAGAGGAAGAGGTGGAATGAATGTGAATGTGTGTATGTGTTTGGGGTGTAGAAGGTTTTTGAGATTGGCGAATTCTCTCACTCTTCCTTGGTGCTGTAATCAAGGGATTAGTTGGAGGGAAAGATTTGATTTGACAACATACTTCTTCCACCAAGATTTGATGAGACAACCAAGAGATTTTGTTGATCTAATTTTTCAAAAGAAAGGAAACTAACAAAACTGTCATGGTGGGGTCAAGGAATTTTGGTGGGGCCCATAAAATTTGAATTCTGCGTTGCCTCCCCCTTGACCACAGCTCTTCTATCATGCCATTATTTTCTTTCTCGTCCAAACCTACGAGCAAAACTGAACAGAATCACAAATTTACAAATTTTCAATGAAACTTAAATCAAACATTCCCAAACTTTTTCTCAAGCTACAGAATCTGTCTTCACAGAGGGGTTTTGTAAAAATATCAGCAATTTGGTCTTCAGATTTTACAAATTGAATATCAATAGTACCCTTTTGCACATGTTCCCTAATGAAATGATATTTTATCTCAATGTGCTTGGTTCTTGAGTGCAGAATAGGATTTTTTTGAAATGTTTATAGCACTCATATTGTCACAAAATAAAGGAATACTATTGATTTTTAATTTGTAATCTTCCAATTGAGTTTTTAACCAAATTAATTGTGAGCAACAAGCAGATGCGAAAACATATTCAGCTTCAGCTGTGGATAGAGCCACTGTGGCTTGTTTCTTGCTTGACCACATATTGAGTGAGCTTCCAAGGAAGCAACACATGCCGGAGGTGCTTCTTCTATCTACTCTATCTCCCGCATAATCTGCATCACAAAACCCTACTGCACAAAAATCATCAGATTTAGGATACCATAGCCCATAATTACAAGTTCCCTTAATGTACCTAATGATGCGTTTAACGGCTATAAGATGGGATTCTTTTGGGTGAGATTGAAACCTTGAACATACACCCACACTTTGGACTATATCCGGTCTAGAGGAGGTAAGATACATGAGTGATCCTATCATTCCTCTATACCTTGTTTCATCCACATCTTGGCCATCATCATCCTTTTCAAGTTTAGTATTGGGATGCATAGGAGTACCCATTGATTTGGAATTTTCTAGGCCAAACTTTTTGATAAGTTCTTTTGCATACTTTCCTTGGTAAATAAAAGTACCACTAGGAGTTTGTTTAATTTGGAGGCCAAGAAAGAAAGTAAGCTCTCCCATTAAACTCATTTCAAACTCACTAGTCATGAGTTTTCCAAACTCTTCACACAAGGAAATGTTGGCCGATCCAAATACAATGTCATCAACATAATCTTGAACAAGGAGTATATCTTGATCGTAACCTTGGGCCACTAATCTAGCCTTGTTACGAACAACTTGTCCATCCTCACCAAGTTTGTTTTTAAATACCCACTTAGTACCGGTAACTTTCTTACCATCCGGATGAGGTACTAGTGTCCAAACCTTATTCTTGTCAAATTGAGCAAGCTCCTCTTGCATTGCCTTAACCCAAGATGGGTCCTCAAGAGCTTGTTTGACATTATTGGGCTCAATTTGTGACAATAGAGCAAGATTGCTAGGTTCGGTTTGCCTTTTGGTAGAGGATCTTGTAGTTACTCCTTGAGAGGGATCACCAATGATGAAGTCATGAGGATAACCCCTCATAGACTTCCATTCTCTAGGTTTTCGGCCAGGTGTTGAACTTTGATGAACTTCTGGTGGTCTCACTGTTTCAGTTTCTCGTGTCTGCTCAGGAGATAAAATGGAAGTTTCTCCTTCAATCTGACGAGATAAAACCGGGCTGACAGATTCTTCATTTTGCACATATTTGGGATTTTCTTTATTTGTTGCAGCCTCTTCACAATCTGAATCATTATCCTTCACAATACTTGGAATTAAGTTAGAATCACAAAAAGTAACATGTATGGATTCCTCTATTGTCCTATACTCCTTGAGATAAACTCTATAGGCCTTGCTTGTGGTGGAATATCCAACAAACATTCCTTCATAAGATTTTGGATCAAACTTTCCAAGATTTTCTTTATTATTTAGCACAAAACATTTGCATCCAAAAATATGAAAATACTTAAGATTTAGAGGGGTTCCTTTCCATAGCTCATAAGGAGTTTTCTTTAACCATTTTCTAATGATTGTTCTATTCAAAATATAACATGATGTGTTTACAGCCTCAGCCCATAAGAATTTAGGAATCTCATTCTCACATAGCATAGCCCTAGTCATTTCTTGAAGGCTTCTATTCCTTCTTTCAACCACCCTATTTTGTTGGGGGGTTCTAGGACATGAAAAGTTATGAGAAATTCCTAAGTCATCACAGAAATTTTCAAAATCTTGATTTTCAAATTCTCTTCCATGATCACTTCTCAAATGAACAATTTTTAAATCTTTTTCATTTTGAATTTTCTTACAAAGGGTGGAAAAAGCATGAAAGGCATCATTCTTATGAGCAAGGAAAAGTACCCAACCAAATCTAGAGTAATCATCTACCACCACAAGACCATAGTGTTTACCTCCTAAACTTTGAGTTCTAGTAGGACCAAAAAGATCAATATGTAATATTTCCAATGGCCTTTTGGTTGAGATTCCATCTTTAGATTTAAAAGAGGTTTTTACTTGTTTGCCCAATTGACAAGCGTCACAAGTAAGATCCTTGTCAAACTTGATGTTTGGAATTCCTCTAACCAAATTTCTTTTGACTATCTTAGAAATTTGATACATGCTAGCATGTCCCAACTTTCTATGCCAAAGCCATTTTTCAGATTCAAAAGATGTAAAGCATGTTACATTTTGTTCCTTTAAATCCTCAAGAGTTAATCCATACACATTGTTGCATCTTTTAGCTTCAAGAAAAACATTCCCAGTTTTCTCACACACAACTAAACAAACAAATTTGTTAAAAATAACTTCACAACCCAAATCACAAAGTTGACTAACACTAAGTAAATAATGTTTCAAGCCATGTACAAGGAGAACATCATTTATACAAGATGAGAAATTTTTACCCACTTTCCCAACAGCCACAATTTTTCCTTTTGCATCATCACCGAAAGTGACAAGCCCTCCATCATATTCATCAAGCTTTATGAAGAAGGTTGTCTTTCCGGCATATGCCTAGAGCATCCGCTGTCCATATACCACATGTTTTCCTCTCTTTTGGATGCTAGGCACACCTGATCTATGTGGTTTGCCATGAGACATGTTTGTGAGTTGGTCTCGGTTTCCTCATCATCATCGGAGTCATTCTCCAAATCTTCCCATGAGGCCATCAATCCTTTCTTCTTTCCCTTTTTCGGCTTATCCTCCTTCTTCAACTTGGGACAATCAGATTTGAAGTGCCCTCTTTCTTTGCAATTGTAGCAAGTTACCTTGCTAAGGTCTTTCTTCACTCTCCTCGAGCTGCTGCCTTTGCCTTTGAGTTTAGCCATTTTCCTGAATTTTTTTGCAAACAACACAAACTCATTTTTAGAAGAGTTATCACTGGATTCATTATCCAGAGGGTTAGTCACATAAGAAAAAGCAATTCCTTTCTTTTTTGTATCTTTTTTTAAATAGGTATTTTCAAAGGCAAGAAGATTTCCTCTCAAATCATCAAGTGTCATGGAGTCTAAGCTACTACTTTCAGAAATAATCAAAGCTTTTGTTTCCCACTCTTTTGTGAGACATCTCAACACTCTTCTCACTAGCACAGATTCTGAATGTGTGATTCCAAGAGCATCTAAGCCAACAATAATGGAGTTGAACCGTTCGAACAGTTCATCAATGGACTCTCCTTCTTTCATTGCAAACATTTCATACTCTCTATTCAACATGTCTGTCCGAGTCTTCTTTACAATGGTGGTTCCTTCATGGGTGATTTGCAATTTGTCCCAGATTTCCTTTGCCGTTGTGCATCTTGATACCTGTCGGTACTCCTCAAAGCTGATAGCACAGTTTAACAGATTTACTGCCTTGGCATTTAATTCTATCTTCTTCCTATCTTCCTCAGTCCATCTTGCTTCTGGTTTGAGAGAAACAACTCCTTCTGCACTTGTGATAGTTGGAAATTGAGGCCCTTCCAGAATAATCTTCCAAAGTCTGTAATCCACTGCTTGTACAAATATCTTCATCCTCTCCTTCCAATAGGTATAGTTTTTCCCATTGAAAAGAGGAGGTCTGTTGCTTGATTGTCCTTCAGTCAGATTATAGGACACCATATTTGCGCCACTATTTTCTGCCATAGGGATCTTTACTCCAAGCTGCAAAGCTTGATCTCTTTGAGACCAAGCTCTGATACCAATTGATGGTTTCAGTGGCTAAGAGAAGGGGGGTTGAATCTTAGCCCCTTTTTTGCTTGATTACACTTGCTGAACTCAGAGGAGACTTTTCTGTTTTAGCTCGTCTCTAGACACGAGACTTTTTGTTTTTTCTCGTCACTTGTCACGAGACTTTTTGTTTTTGCTCGTCACATGGCACGAGACATTTTAGTTTTTGCTCCTGTGCAGTAGAAATAGAAATGGAATAGGAGAGAAGAAAGATAACACCCAGATATATCCTGGTTCAGCTGCTAAGTGCAGTGCAGCCTACATCCAGTCTCCATCACAACAATGATGGAATTTTACTATAATCAACCTGATTACAAACTGTAAAGTGCTAACCCAACTTACAAGGGGATTCCCACAGAATCATGAAACAAAACATAGATGAACAAAGAAACTCTAAGACATCTATGGCTTTTTCTTTTAATTTTGCACTCTCTGCCTTTTTCCGCTCTATGGCTTTTTCATACAAACCTCACTGTTTGCCTTTTTCCATGAGACTCAAGACATGACAAAATTAAACAGAAAAATACAAAACAGAATACATTGAAGGAGAAGAGAAAAACTGTTAGCTCAGGTAGCTCTGAGAACTCTGTGCCTTGCACTCTCAAATTTTCTCCTTACTTCAAACAGTGGCTGTCCACCCTTAATATAGAAGAGGGGAGCCTCCACTTATTGAAGCCAAAACCGAACCAACTTCTTCCTCCTTCAACAAACCGGTTCGGCCACATAGAGAGAGAAGAGATAACCATGCATTAACCAATATGCAATTACCTCTAGTCCTTTCTTGATCATCACCCTTCATCAATCCGAGCTCTCCATCCTTGGCTTGCTCTCCAAGATGGAATTCTGGCCCTTGATGCTTCATGATGATAATGACTTTATCTGCTTCAATCTCTGCCTTCAACCATCACTTCGCCACTCTAGCTACTCCCTGTGGTGGTTGAGCAGAATCAAAGACAAGCCATGCTTCAAGAATCTCCCTTGCTGGCCGAATCTTCAACGTCCATTTTTGAGCATGAAAGGCTCAAGATAACCTCACCAAATCTAACCACATTTGGTAAGTATCTTAGCCACAGCTCATTTTTATTTTAGTATATTTTCTTGCCACCATTAGCTTGATGGTCTTGATGCATGCAGCTTCTTCCTTTTCTTTGTTGAAGAACATTTCTTCCATTGTTTTCTGGATAAGGACCGAAGAAAGAAGAAGAAAGAGATGAGAGAGAATAAAAAGAATCTGAAGAAAAGCAATACAAAGTGGTTAATTAAATGAGAATATCTTGCTTTTACTTCCCTTGCTTAGAGTGGCGTGTTTGTCATAATAGCCATCAATCAATTCAGCTGAATTTTCTCTCTCATGTTCCCCATGCATTAATTAACAATGTAATAGATTTTGAAATCCATCACATGGTTAAAGGCTTGGTTCCGTTGGAAGTACTTTGCTTTCATTTTTCCTTGGTTTCGCACCAAGTTTTGGAACCATACATCACAAATAAAATTTGGGCTTATTACATTGAAATTAAAACTGGCCCATTTGGTTAACATTTGCTTTCCTGATGAAATTGATTTCGGATCAAGTATAGAAAACATTCATCAAAATTAAATATGGGCTTGGTTATAATATCATTGAGTTTGGCCCATTGAGACAACAATTCAGCCATTTGATAGAAAACTTATAGCAAGGCTGATTTTTAATTTGGGCTAGCAACATCTTTATTTTTCGGCCCAAGGTAAAATCTGCACAACAAAATTATTAATTAAGCAAATAAGAATTGAGATCAAATTAATAATTTTGTAATTAAATATCCTAATAATGTTTGTTCATCATCAAAATTAAATAAGAGTTTTCCAAACTCATCAGATAATAATGTTTATATGGTCTCATGTGGATTATAGATGTATTGTCTAGTCACTGAGTTGTAAAACTCACCACTTTTTCTAAAAATATTTTTTAGGAACAAATACTTGACTATGTGAGACTTTCTAATCAAGAGTCACGATCTGCAATGAGTATCTATTTTTGTCGAGTCCTAGATGTATATGCTCCATATGTCACAGGCAGGATCCATTTCATATTTATTTATTTTACCCTTTGTTAAAAATATGTAATTATTCATTTTAGAAACTGTAAAGTTATTTTAAAATATTTGTAATTTTCTTATTAAATTTATCTTTGAATCGGTTAGGCTTGCTAGGAATTATTTTTCTGAGCATCGGTCATGGTTCGTTTTGATGCTCATGGTTCGTTTTGGGTTGTGACATTTTAATAGTAGTAATAGGGGGAAAATATATCTTAAGATTATTATATTTATAATATTACAACCATATGATCTAAAAATCAGACGTAAATCAAGTCGCTTGTATAAGAAAGTACTAGTCTTATGTTCAAATCTATAATCAAACTTTATAAATTATTATAATCAAATATGATCCATGTTTATAACAAATTTCATAAATAATATAAGCAAAGTGCAAAAAATCGAAGTATCTGCATAGAATATTTTATTTTCCTTAACGTTAACTACAAATTATAATCAGTCTCATATAGTTATTGATTAACACATTCATTTACTCAAAAACACACATGAAAACAGTAAAATACTATATCGATTATCATTTTCAGGTAATAACCAATTCACCTTTTTGTTTTTTCCACGCAAGTCAACAAAGCAAAGCCTTATGCTGATAGAAGTTACACAAGCAGCTTCCACTCACTTTCCTGTTTTCACGCACACACACACTTTTTAGTGTTTGCTAATAATCTTGTATTAACAGAACACTGCTTGAATTGAAGCAGCATTGCATCAATCCTATATTTAAATTTGTCGGAAAGATAACTTTGAAAGCTAATAATATTTTCACTTTTTCTTTTCCAATTTTGATCAGTTTTTGAAGAAATGAAATATACAAATATGAGTTTGGCCAAGAACTGAAGTGATCTCACTTTTCTGGTCTGGAAACTTGAAATATCAGTGCTTAAAAGCTGTGGAAACCTTAGCAATGCACAAATTTAATCCATGTCGCATCTGGTGTTATATAAATTTGAGTTTGATGTAACCATGTATGAAATGATTTAGATTTATAAAATATTAAACTGTTTGTATGTTAATATTTTAAAAAAAGATATGGAACTAAAAAACCTTTTTATCTTGTTCTTTTTTATTGTGTTCCTTATGACAGATTTTATTTTCTAGAAGCAAAGGAGACTATTAGAATTTAGACGCATTGTCATTGGTGGTAGCTAGGAACTAGGATCTAACATTTGTTACATAACCAATTTATACTATCAAAAAATAACAAAATTTCTAACTCAAAATAAGCTAACTAAGATCAACTCTGGCTAATAGCTAAGCATTTTACATTTTCTAGCAATACAAGTAAAATCACCAGTTAAAAGCTAAAGGACTCAAAGTGCAGATTTTCAGCCAAATTAAATGAGCAAACAGCCGCTACCTCCTGCCTCATTTCCTTGGGTCCAGAAACAAGAACCCCCACATTTGACCCTTTCAGTTTCAAAAGCAATCCTTCAAATTCAATTTCTTTAAAAATGTTTTCTTAAAATCAACTTTATTTATTAATTTAAAAAAGTCTTTACTTATTTATATATCAGATCGTATTATAAGCCATGAATTAGGCAAATTTTTACTTACTTTAAATAGGTCTCGTCGTTGAGGTGAATTTTTTCATATCAAGTCGCCTAAGCAGTAGCTTCCAATTATCATAACATAACTTTGAATTTAATAGTACAAATAGTTTTTTAAATTGATTTCTAAATAGAAACAATACTCAAATTGGTTCGTCAAGTTTTATCTCATAATCAAATTGGTCCTCCATTGAAAATGTCAAATTGGTTCGCTTCATTTATTAATTTCTACGCGCTTTATTTGGAATGATAAAGAAGAGATGACTATATAGTTTAATTATTATTATTATTTTATTCGAAATAAATAAATAAATGAAATTCATTTACATTTGTGGGCATGTATTCCCACCCAACAGCTTCCGCTTACTTTCCTTTCTCTCTTCACAAACAATTTGTTATTAATTAATTAACAGTTTAGTGTTAAGCACATACATACGCACATACACCACAATCCACTTCTCTTCAAGCTTCAAACTATGGCATCTCTATGCGGCCCTCAACAGGAAGGGAATCACAACCTACAAAGATGACCAAAACCTTCGCAAAGGCCATGTTATTTCAAAAGAACTCCTCAAAGCAATTGAAGAGTCCATGTTTGCAGTCATTGTTTTCTCACCGGACTACGCTTCCTCCAGTTGGTGCTTGGACGAGCTCCAAAAGATCATTGAGTGTAAGAACCAGCTGGGGCTACAAATTGAGGCAGTGTTCTACGGTGTGGAGCCTTGTGATGTGAGGCACCAAAGAGGAACCTTTGAAGAAGCTTTCAAAAAACACGAACAGAGACATGACAGTGAAAATGTCAAAAGATGGAGAGATGCGCTAACACAAGTAGCTGCTCATTCTGGTTGGACCTCCAAAAATGAGTAAGCTAAACTAGTCATTAACTTATTACTCTTCTTATTACTACAATTTATCTGCTATAGTATTATTATTTTGTAATACTACATTTTAAATATTTTTCTAAAGCAAATAATAGAATGCAATGTTTAAGCAACGATGGTAACAGTATACTAAAAATTAGCCATAATGTTTAAATCTTTTTCATATACATATCAATTTTTTTGCAATATATATATATAGCTTATTGCAAATAAATTTTGTAAAAGAAAATCGTTTTTGTAAACTTCAGTTGTTTTGTTTTGTAATGTCTTCCTTTATCTTATTACAAAATTTCTTTTTTATTATAAAAGTTTTTGCTTTATTTTTCTTATGTATTGCTAGACTTACAAAGAAATTCTCTTCCCCTAAACAGGGACGAAGCAGTACTTGTGGAAAATATTGCTCAGCATATATTTGAAATATTGATTTCTAAGTTGCCATCTTCAATGAAGAATCTTGTGGGGATTGAATCAAGAGTGGAACAAGTGATTACTCTAATTGGCCTTGGATTGAATGATGTTCGCTTTATAGGCATATGGGGAATGGGCGGCATGGGTAAGACCACTATTGCTAGAGCTGTCTTTGAAATCATTCGAAGCAGATTTGAAGTTACTTGCTTTCTTGCCGACGTAAGAGAACACTGCGAGAAAAAAGATATTACTCACATACAAAAGCAACTTCTCGATCAAATGAAAATAAGGTCAAATTTTGTTCATAACAAGTATGATGGGAGGACAATAATTCAAAACTCTTTACGTCTCAAAAAGGTACTTCTTGTTCTTGATGATGTAAATCATGGAAAACAATTAGAATATTTGGCTGGGGAAAAAGATTGGTTTGGTCCTGGAAGCAGAATAATAATCACAACTAGAGATTTCCACCTGCTAAGGAAAGATAAGTTGCACGAAACTTACAACGTTGAAGGGTTAGTGGAAAGTGAAGCCCTTAACCTCTTTTCATTAGAAGCTTTTAACCTGCCAAAACCTTCAGAAGAGTTTTTGGATTTGTCCATAGAAGTGGTAAAATACAGCGGTGGTCTCCCATTGGCACTGAAAGTATTGGGTTCCTATCTTAATGGTAGACCTATGGCGGTTTGGCATAGTGCTATCGAAACTAATTTAGTAATTGAAATTTGTTTAAAATTAAAATTTCTTATTAAAAAAATTTTAAGAACTAATTTGGAGTATTTCTCAAAAATATATATTGCATTGTCCTTTTTTGTTTCTTAATAGGCATAAATAGATATCAAGAGTTTTTAATTTTATGATGATTTATATAACCTGAAATTCTTTCGTATAATACGGTTTGTTAGTATGCCACCTAACTAATAATAATTCAATGAATCAGGTATCAAATTAAAATAAATTTATAAAAATCTATATCAAATGAATAAATTACCTGAAAAATATATATAGCTTATTACAAATAACTTTTGTAAAAGAAAATTGTTTTTGTAAACTTCAGTTGTTTTGTGTTGTATTATTGTCTTCCTTTATCTTATTACAAAATTTCTTTTTTATAATAAAAGTTGTTGCTTTATTTTTCTTATTTGCTAGACTTACAAAGAAATTCTCTTTTTCTGAACAGGGACGAAGCAGTACTTGTGAAAAATATTGCTCAACATATATTTGAAATATTGATTCCTAAGTTGCCATCTTCAATGAAGAATCTTGTGGGGATTAATTCAAGAGTGGAACAAGTAATTACTCTAATTGGCCTTGGATTGAATGATGTTCGTTTTATAGGCATATGGGGAATGGGCGGCATGGGTAAGACCACTATTGCTAGAGCTGTCTTTGAAACCATTCGAAGTAGCTTTGAAGTTACTTGCTTTCTTGCTGATGTAAGGGAGCAATGTGAGAAAAAAGATATTACTCGCATACAAAAGCAACTTCTTGATCAAATGAATATAAGTTCAAAAGCTGTTCATAACAAGTATGATGGGAGGACAGTAATTCAAAACTCTTTACATCTGAAAAAGGTACTTCTTGTTCTTGATGATGTAAATCATGAAAAACAATTAGAGGATTTGGCTGGGGAGCGAGATTGGTTTGGTCCTGGAAGCAGAATAATAATTACAACTAGAGACGTAGAGGTGCTAAAGGGACCAGAGGTGCATGAAACATATAAGGTTGAAGGGTTAGTGGAAGGTGAAGCCCTTAACCTCTTTTGTCTGAAAGCCTTTAAACAGCAGGAGCCTACAGAAGGGTTTTTGGATTTGTCCAAAAAAGTGGTCAAATACAGCGGTGGTCTCCCATTGGCACTTAAAGTATTGGGTTCCTATCTTAATGGTAGACCTACTATTGCGGTTTGGTATAGTGCTATTGAAAGAATAAAGAAGTCTTCACTTTCTGAAATTATTGATGTGTTGAAAATAAGCTATGAGGGTTTAGAAGATAGAGAAAAGGATATTTTTTTAGATATTGCTTGTTTCTTTAGAGGAATGCTGAAAGATTCTGTAACAGAGAAATTAAAAAGATCTGGTCATGATGCTGAAATCGGTATTGATATTTTGATTAAAAGATCATTGGTCACATTAGAGCCGGAGATATGCGGGGAGTTTACTCTGGGGATGCATGATCTGCTTGAAGAAATGGGCAAACAAATTGTTATTCAGGAATCTCAGAATGATGTTTGTAAGCGTAGCAGATTGTGGTGTTTGGAGGATGTTGAATTTGTACTTACTCAAAAGAAGGTAAGTGTCGGTTTTTTCTCAAGTATAGGATGCATAGAATTAAAATAAGAATTTGACAATGTATTTGATATTATATCAAGGTAACTAAAAACTATTTTTTGTTTTTGTGGTTATCTCAATGAGTATAGTTTTTTCATTGGTTTTTTTAATTGTTTATTTATTTATTTACGTGTATGTGTAGAAAGTTAAAGCAACTCATGGCATCGTTCTACATAATTGGTATAGCTGGTATAGCAAGACTGAAGTGAATCAGAGAGATTTATCTTTCTCAAAAATGTGCCAGTTAAAGCTTCTCATTTTAGATGGCGTGGAAGCTCCCATTCTCTGCGATATTCCTTGTACATTAAAAGTATTTCGCTGGAATTATTGTCCACTGAAAACTCTGCCCCTTAAAGATCATCAACGCTATGAACTTGTTGAAATTAATCTGTCTAAAAGCCAAATTGTAGAGTTATGGGATGGAAAGAAGGTAGACCTTTTCATCAACAGTTCTATCAAATTTTATTACATAAACATTTCCAGCATAAATATTAACCATGTGATATATTTTTTTTATGTTTCTTCAGGTTTTAGAAAAGTTAGAGCACTTAGATCTGTTATGGTGCAAGCAGCTGAAGCAAACGCCAGATCTTTCTGGGGCTCCCAATCTTAAAAAACTTCATCTTTGGGAATGCACGAAGCTAGATTATATTCACCCGTCTCTTGCACACCACAAGAGGCTTGTTGAATTGGATTTAAGTCAATGTGAGAGTCTTGAAACACTTGGAGATAAATTTGAGATGAGTTCACTCGAGAAACTAGATCTAGGCTGGTGCAGTAGTTTGAGAAGACTGCCAGATCTTTCTGGGGCTCCCAATCTTAAAAAACTTCATCTTTGGGAATGCACGAAGCTGGATTATATTCACCCGTCTCTTGCACACCACAAGTCGCTTGTTGAATTGAATTTACGGGGATGTAGGAGTCTTGAAACACTTGGAGATAAATTGGAGATGAGTTCACTCGAGGAACTAAATCTAGGCTGGTGCAGTAGTTTGAGAAGACTGCCAGAATTTGGAGAATGCATGAAACAGTTATCGATTCTTGATCTGGAAGGTACAGGTATAGAAGAGCTACCCCCAACGCTTGGAAATTTGGCTGGCGTGTCTGAGTTGAACTTAAGTGGATGCGACAAGATTACTGGTCTTTCCTCCGATATTGGCTCATCTAGAGAAGAGGCGACCCTTTCCTATGATATTCGCCACTTAGCGTCGTTGATGGATTTGGATTTATCTGAGAGCAGTTTTTTAAGAGTTCCAATAAGTATCCATCAACTTCCTAGACTTACAAGTCTGTACTTATGCGGTTGCGATGAATTGGAGGTTTTACCAGAGCTTCCATCAAGTCTAAGAGAATTAGACGCACAGGGTTGTTATTCACTGGATGCATCGAATGTTGATGATGTTATTTCAAAGGCGTGTTGTGGCTTTGCAGAATCAGCTAGCCAAGATCGTCAAGACTTCTTGCAAATGTTGATCTATGGGAAGGAAATTCCAGCATGGTTTGAGCACCAGGAACAAGATGACGGAGTATCAGTCTCATTCCCGCAGAATTGCCTTTCAATTGAAACCATCGCACTTGCTCTCTGTTTCCTAATTGAAGTTAGTTTTAAAATTGGAGTTAAAAACATATTCGTGTATATATATATATATATATATATATATACACGATAT
>NC_029788.2:121217118-121217286 GCF_000816755.2 Arachis ipaensis
AAACTCTTTACGTCTCAAAAAGGTACTTCTTGTTCTTGATGATGTAAATCATGGAAAACAATTAGAATATTTGGCTGGGGAGCAAGCTTGGTTTGGTCCTGGAAGCAGAATAATAATCACAACTAGAGATTTCCACCTGCTAAGGAAAGATAAGTTGCACGAAACTTA
>NC_029788.2:121219940-121220440 GCF_000816755.2 Arachis ipaensis
TAATTAGTTTTTGAAGGAGCTGGAGTACATCACTATTAGTTTCCCCTGGAACTAAAGTGATCTCAATTTTCGGGTCTGGAAACTTGAAACATCAATTTTTAAAGGTTATGAAACCTTAGCAAGGCAAAAATTCAGTCCATCTCAATATCCATCTGGTGTTGTGTAAATTTGAGTTTGATGTAACCATGTATGGGACTATTTGGGTTCATAAATAGTGAAATTGTTTGTATGCTAATATTCTAGAAAAGTGATATGAAACTAAAACCCTTTTACCTTTTTTGTTATGCTCCTTATGATAGATTTTATTTTCTAAAAAGCAAAAGAGACTATTAGAATTTAGAAGTACTGTCATTGGTGGTAGCTAGGAACTAGGATCTAACTTTTGTTACATAACCAATTTACACTACCAAAAAATAATAAAAATTCTAACTCAAAATAAGCTAGCTAAGATCAATTCTCGCTAATAGCTAAATGTTTTATATCTTCTAACAATTCAAGTA
>NC_029788.2:121221744-121224338 GCF_000816755.2 Arachis ipaensis
GGATGCCACTGCAACTTTGATATGCTTGGTATGTTTATGAACACAATACTTGTGGGATTATATGTCAACCCTGCCAAAAAAATATAGATAGCCACATCAGCACTAAAAACAATATATAAAAATTCTTATCATTGAAATTTGAGCATTTTTTTTTTCAAGAAGCAGGTCATAAACCAAATTATCTACTTGATCCCTCAAAAATATTTGACATTGGTTTGGTTCCTTACAAATTTATAATATATCAACTTAGTCCCTGAAAATTATACATCACATTAGTCAAATTCCTGAAAGATTTTTTATTAGTCTAGTCCTTAGAAAATATATGTGATAATACTCTAGTCCTTAAAAAAGCATGCAACCTCAACTTGATCTTTTATTTTATATAAATTTGTTTGCAGAAAGTGATAATGTCTTTGCACACACTGTTTTTTAAATCTACCCGAGTCCCAAGAATAGGAAAAACTGATTTTTTTTCCCATCTCTCTCACACCCTCTATGATTTTGGTGTCTGTAATTAGTATTCTGTATCTTTAAACAATTAAGAGACAAGATCTAAGGGACTAAACATCTAGTTTATTTTATCTTACCATGGGTCTTAGAGAAGTTAAGTTCTACCGCTTAACATGGCAAAACACCAGCAGAAACCAACCGAGCTCGCTGTCTTGATTGCAAGAACCTTAGATAACGATCAACCAAGAAGAGGTAGAAACCAGGGAGCATAATACAAGCATAGGAGATTCCCACATGAAAGATGAACAACACAATGAAGAGGATGTAGAGGTGGTGTGTGTAGAAGGAAAGCTCAAGGGCTTTTCTCCTAATGCAAGGGAATGTTGTAAGCCACATTAAAAGACCAATTAGCAAAGTTAACTCTCCTGCTACATTTGATATCCCTGTTTTTTTCCATTCTAGCATCTGCATTGAGAATCATAGTAATAGTATCATGAATCTATAGTTCTATGTTATAGTAGATAACAAAATGATAAAAAAATTTCCAAGTGACTAGCATAGAGCACAATAGTAGTAAATTAACTTGTTTGTGCTAGAAATAGTTAGTTAGTCAGTATAGTTTCTTTTATTTAAAATTTTTAATTAATTTTATTTCACAAGATCCTAAAATCCAATAATACATTAAAAAGAAAAAGATAAACAAGAATTAAACATGCCCTTAGAATTGGTACTTTCTTCTTTTCTTTTGAATCCAAGCTTTGAAATTTGAATGCATACAGTGTTATTCAAGTTTTAGACCACATATCGTAAGTTCGCAAACTTGATTTATGATGAGTTTGAAAAATTCTAAGCTAATATTTGTAATGACTAAACATTATTACTTTGATCAATAGCAAAAATATTAATTCACAAATGTTAATAAATTAATTTTTGCTATGCAGGTTTGTTTGGGCCGAAAATAAAAGAATTCTGGTGCAAGCCCAAATTAAAGTTAACATTCAGCATTGTTATTTTGCTCCTTATGGCTGAAACTATGGTTATGCCAATTGGGCCAAGAAAAAAAATCCCAAGCCCAAATAAAATCAAGCTCCAACCTTGTGCAAAATTATCTTATGAATGAGTGGTTGAATTATTTTGCTTGGTTGGGCCAAATTGATCCATTATTGCTACAAGTCCAAGTTAATCATGTTTTGCTATACATCCAATGCATGATCCGAATACAATTAGTCAGGAAAGCAAATGTTGTTATTGCTTTATGCCTTTAACGGATCTCACACTTCACCATGTGATGGAATTCAAATTTTATTAGAGTAAAGTTAATAAATGCTTTGGAACTATGAGAGAAAATTTCATTGATTTGATTGATAGCCTTAATGAAAGGCACGCTACCAAGAAACAAAAGGGAAGTGGTCATTTAATTTATTGTGTCTAAATCCTTTAGTTAATGATCATACTTTCTCTTCTTCTCTCTATGCTTCTAACCTTCGGTCATAACACAGAGAAACCATGGAAGCTAAGCATAGCCACCGAAGAGAAAAAGAAGCACGCTACAAGACCATCAAAATGATGGCACGAAAAAGAAAAAGAAAAGTATGCTGTGGCTAAGATTCTCATTACTTATGGTAAGATTTTGTAATGAGATCTTAGATTCTTCATACCAAAAATGGATGAAGAAGATCTCGGCTAACAAGGTGAAGATTCTTGGAAGGATGGCTTGTCTCTGATTTTGCTCAACCACCACAGGAAGTAGCTAGGGTGGCTACGTGATGGAAGAGGCAGAGATTGGAGCAGATGAAGCCATCATCATCATAAAGCATCAAAGGCCAGAAATTCATCTTGGAAAGCAAGCCAAGGATGAAGCGCTCGGATTGATGAAGAGTGATGACCAAGGAAGGACTAGAGGTAATTGCATGTTGGGTTTTGCATGGGTTATCTCTTCTCTCTCTCTGGTCGAACCGGTTTTATTTTTGAAGAAGAAGAAGTTTAGCTTGGTCTGTTTAGTTTCAACCTTGAAGGCTTCTCCCTATAAGTAAGGGTGAACAGTCAGGGTTTGATTCAAGGAGACAGAGTGAGAGTGCAAGGCACAGAGTTCTCAGAGCTACCTGAGCTAACAGATTTCTCTTCTCCTTCAATGTATTCTGTTT